>NC_083765.1:39109487-39161987 GCF_963514075.1 Conger conger | reverse complement strand
TTTTCAACACTTAATTAGCTAGCTTTCCACACTCAACAGAGAAAAAAAAATGCTTTCGTGTAATGAAAAACTAAGCAGTTTGTCCCTTTTTTCCAAATTGCTGACAGATTTTTATATGTCCGTGAAATGGACTAAGCTCTAAGCAAAACAGCAACTGTTACTGTTGATCCTGTTGACAGGGGCTCTTACTACAGTTCATAGTGTCAGCTATTTTTCAGAAAGTACTCCAAAGTAACTGCACTCAACAGTACCCCAGCAGATAACGATGCTCATCACGAGTGTCGGCTGTTCCCCTTGAGTGAGACATCTCACGTTTCAGCCTGGGTGATGTCATTTCGGCAGCTATGTGGGAGCACGCAGTCATGGAACACAAGCAGTTTTGATGCACCGTGTGTACCAAGCCTCTAATATCCCTTTCGCACAGAAGCAAGGACCCGCAAGTAAGGATGTTTAACCCTGCTCTCGATCTGGGAATTACCCAGGATGGCTTTGGTATGAAAGGGGGAATCTCGACCCGGGATTCAATCAAGGAACCTCGTTGGTTACGACTCGAGACTAGCCTATGCCAGCAACGGTGCTTGTTAAAGTTTTGTTTTAAATCGTGTTTTAATTTTAAAATCATACAATTTTACCCTGGAAAAACACCTTTCTGCTCCTTTTTCTGTGTCTGCTCTATCCCACGCTTGCCCTATCTATATAAAAAATAAAATTGTCTGCAATCACAGAAATTTTGTTTGAAGTGTTTCAAACCTAAATGTTTTTACCAGGATAAACACGCTCACGTGTTTAAAAAGTACAGTGAATAATCATGTTCTTTACAACAGTTGTCATGCATTCTCCCCATGTTAGAACATGCCGAGCGTGAGTAGCATGATTACTATTGATGATTACTTATTCTGTAAAATAACTGTTTTCTGTATTTTGTACAGTCGACCTTGCCTTTCTGCTAATTAAACATGCCAATCATGGAACCAGGCTTGCCAAAGGCCATAAATAATGCTTTTAATCATTCCCATTCATATCTCCAGATGGCTGATGTTTCGTGTTTGCTGGGTTTCCAAGTTACATTTGCTGTTGCTCGTAATCATATTCAGTTGCGACAAAGAAACCATAGTAGCTATAATCAAAGGTTGACTCAATTACAGTTCTATCATACAGGCCCCGGCATTTGGAATAAGCTCAGAAGCACGTTTGTTCCCAGTGGCTGGCTGTGGTATTGCAGCTGGTGCCAAAAAGCAAGATTTCCATAGGTTAACATTGCAAATGTCCTTACACTGGCTAAATAAAATTGTTTTGAGAACACCTTAGGTGTCTGACATATTATTTAGCCATGCCAATTACTGACCTTGGGATGAATTTGTTTTACTTCAAAGCCTAAAGTTAAAATTAGACTGGGCTTATGGCATTCCAGCCAGCATGCGTGCACCAGTTCATGCATGTATTGATTATGCGCACAAAGTTGAGTATTGATTAGTTGCAATAATTCATTGGAAAAGAAGGTGAGTCTGTTGGTGAGAAAGGCCGTAACACAAATAAGCTTCACAATTGTGACGGGAAATATTACGTTTGTATTTGAGGTAATCACTGCTGGCTGCTATCCTGCCATTGTGAACTGTGATCTCAGCTACCTCTAACTGGCTATGGAGTTGATAATAGCTTGTAAGACCTTAGGAAAGCATTCTTGCAGGCATTTAAGACCTTAGGCAAGCATTCTTGCAGGCATTTATAATCAACCATCTCCATAGCGTATTTGGCTGACCTTGCTCTTCCCATTTCCAGAAATTGTCCTGTTGTCCTTATAATATGCCTTTATGAAAGAGTAGAACATTATTTTGGGGGAGCATTCTATCAGAACTGGCTCGCCTGGTCGTTATGTAGGCTAGCTAGGCTTCGTTTCGTGTTCTGTGTTCAAGACTTTATTAACAGTCAGGAGTTCAAAGTGTGATTTATTTGCGAATAAATTGTAATTTTGAGACCGGTAAACTGTGAAACGTAAGACTGGAGCTGTGCTGGTCGAGACAGAATGAAGGCTACGGAGCTGAAAGGCTACAGTTCGGTTTGGTTTATTTTCACTTTGAAATTTTACC
Organism: Conger conger; assembly: GCF_963514075.1. Lineage (NCBI taxonomy): Eukaryota > Metazoa > Chordata > Actinopteri > Anguilliformes > Congridae > Conger > Conger conger. The sequence goes on along the minus strand of NC_083765.1, from coordinate 39,159,900 downwards.
TTTATTATTTTTACCCCGAACAGGCAAATATTTTCTGTTTATTTTTAAGCTCGCCATCCCCCTGGTTCCACAAACACCGGTGCAATCTGGAATTTCCATAAAACACTGTGTCCTGCTCGTCTATCGTCTCAGGGGTGTGGCACGGTGTGTGACAGTAACAAAGGCAAATTCTCTAACCATTATGCAGTATAACTGCTAATCATAAACTGAGAGCAGACTGCACCTAGCCCAGCAGTGGCCCTGACAGAAAATCACCAGCCACTTGTATTGTTTTCATGACCACAATGAAATTAAACTTAAGCTCTGCTGCTTTTTAAAAATATTTTTGTTCTTTTTGTAATATTTTGTAATGGGAACAGAATGGTCTCATTAAGTAAATGAGTTGGGGCAATAACAAGGCTACTGCTCTGTGCCAGATTACTGGTGGATTAGTGAACTGTTTATGTCTTAACTTTTCGTCATTATTAATAACACGGTATTGAGAAATGGTGAAGGGACTATTCATGCCAAATTAATGGGTATAATGGGTAATTTGTAGGTTTTTGTGTGTGCGTGTGTATGTGTGTGTGTGTGTGTGTGTGTGTGTGTGTGTCTGTGTGTGTATGCCGGAATCAATCTTAAAACCTAACCTGTATTTTTTAAAACTTCACCACACTGCAAACAATCCATTGACTTTTGACCCTGGCTTATCAGATGTTGAAGTGGGACATTCTTGTACCCTCCACACCATTGGTGAGGTGAGGTCGGTGTTTATCATGGACTAAGGTTCATACAACCAGTTTGTGTCAACATCAGAGCAACACAGGTCAACTTCTTTAGCTGTCTGTGTTTGACAGCCTTCAGCTACATTAATCTTTAGTTTCTCAAGAATGCTAGATTACAGATGTTCAGAATCCATGGAATTCAGCTTTTGTCAGGTTAAAAATGTTTGCAACTTAGATATTACTTCGGAAAGTAAAACAAAGAAAAGGGGAGAAAGCTTCTTGAAGGGCTTTATTAAGTACTTTGGAAAGGGGGTAATATTGTGCTCTGAATTGAAGAATTGAAGCAATAACTTTCTGTTCCTAAGAGGCACAGTTCCTTAGCTGTTAGCAATGATGCCACCCACTTCTCAATCACGGATGAATTCTGCGAGTTACAGACAACTCTTCAGCCCCATATATTTTATCCTATTACCCAGTTTTGGAATTTCACGACAGGAGTCATAAGCTGACTCACTGGCACAATATTCAGAAAGTCCTTCAAAGTACATGCAGCCAGCTGCCACTTTTCACTTTGCTCACTTAATGTTCACTGTCAACTCAACTCTTAACAGACGTTTACATGAATCCAATAGGAATCATATATGTGAAAATGACTGTTTCACTGTTTAACACTAATGGAGATTGCACTGGGGGACTGCGATTGTTGCGTAGCTGGTACAGCTAGATGCCCAGATGCCGAATCGATAAGAGGAGGCACTCGAGCAAGGTGCAGTCCCTCCCTCCTGGAAACCTAAAAATGTGTTATCCCACAGGAGAGCTATCTCACCATAGATAACCATAGATTCTTTAAACTTCTTTCCATCTGAAGTTCCTCTTTATTCCCTTATGTTCTCCGTTTCTTAGTTGCATGAGGTTCTGGTTGGTGGGATCAGTATTACAATACAATACACCCCTTCACTGCAAAAAAAAAGTCTTAACAAGTGTTTTTATCTTATAATGAGTCAAATATGGGGATTTCTTGGGGTGTTTTGTGTTTAATTCAACTTCCATAGATAAAAACACAGGAATATATAAAACATATATAAAAAAGGCACAAAGACAATAAACAATAAATACACTCAAATAAAATGAACAATAAATACACTCAAATACAATAAAGGGTCTCAAATGGGCTTAAAAGCAAAGGAGAAATATGGCCTTTCAAACATGATGTAAAAGTGTTGATTGAGGGGGCAGACCTGACATCCAGAGGAAGACTATTCCACAGCTATTCCACAGCAACAAAGGCAGGATGACTGTTTTGCTTTTACCAAGTCCGTGGGGCTGACAGTAGCTTCTGGTCAGGGGATCTAAGAGAGCGAGAAGCAGAGTAGGGGCAAAGGAGGCCAGTGATATATGGAGGTGCCAACCCATTTAGTGCTTTAAAAACAAATAAATAAAACCTTAAAATCAACTTTAAACCTAACTGGGAAACAGTGAAGGGAGGCCAAAATGGGGGACATGTGGTCCTGCTTATGAGCTGAGCAGAGGCATTCTGAACTAGCGACAGGTGAGATAGGGATGAGTGACTGACCCTTATGTGTAGTGAATTACAATAATCAATGTCAATATATAAGACTGAACACTTGTTGAGAGCTGGGTTTTTGCTGTGTTTAATGAATTTACATGTACATTTTTATGATGTTTGGAATTTTCAACAGTGGGGACACAGGACTTTCAATGTTACACATACGGAGTCGAAAGTCTGCTGGATCCACAGAATCTGTGCTTTTAGACTCAGCTGTCGGGAAAGGATGGCTGTATTTGCATATCAGGCACAGGATGAGTGCAAGCTGCATTCTTTAATAGCAATGAGTAAACGTGTCTGCGGGAGGCAGAATGAGGGGCAGATGCCGGCTGGACCTGCGAGTGCAGGACAGATTTGAATGTCAGGCGTACGGATACCTGCCAGGGATTCGCCCAACATTAGTAGTGGCAGGGAGGAATAATCAGGCTCTATTTTGCTAAGCAGGAACCACTCTGTGGGTTCAGGGTGGCTCAGGGTGGTTTAACGCAGATTACAGTTAGGAATAGAGATCCAGATTAGGAATAGTGGATCTCACTGGCGCCTTGGGCAGATGCCACCACTGAGCGTCTTAAAGGATCAATTCATGTAAGGAGTCCTCCAAACATTTAACTAAACCAGGCCCCTAGAGATACCTGACTGAGAAAAAGTTATTTATAAAAAAATAGGCTTAAATTTTGTTTTTTAAAATTGCATAGACATTTACATTGCAATCTGATTGGTTAATAGCAGTGATAAAATAATTATATCCCACTGCTATGACTTATTTACATTTGTATTTCAATTATCACTCCTCTAGCTAGCCAGTTTGGCAGAACAGAATAACGTTAGTTTACCAACGTTGCATAGCAACCACCTGGCACTATCTGCTACCACCATGGAATGATTTTCTTGTAAATTATTATTGTAATAACATTGTTAATATAAACACTTTAATTTGGTTTGTGTTTAAAATATCTATATTATCATATTCAATAACCATTTTCTAAAAGCCATAACTCCAGGACGTGGTATATTGTCACTTTATCACAGCTACATTGGTTATGACCCTCCGCTGCGTGCAGGGCCGAACAACACCCCTTAGCTGTAATAAAATGACAATATAACACTACCTGTTGTGAGTTATTACTTAAACATACTCCTATCAAGGAATTTGCAGAAAACATCATTGACTCAGGTCTGGTAGGGGAAGTGAAACTTTTCTAATGCTAAACACTGTCTTGGCCTGGCAGTAACAATTGCTCATGTGTCACTGTGCACTGCCAGACAAGCACATAATTAAAACAAACAAATATGATAGAAACATGTGTCAAGTCAATATATTCCAGTTTTAGGCAACTGTCATGGGTTTGTCACTAGTTTTTGTGAGATTGTTTGAATGAGCCAAATTTCACAGTGGTTCAACCTCTGATTTGGATAAGGATTATATTTCATAAAGAGAACTGTGTTTGGAGGAGCTGCAAACAGTTGTGAAAATAAGAATAAATTCACAGAAGACGAGCTAAATTGAGCTCAAAATGGCATTGTCTTACATTGTTTTTTTATGATGTGAGGTGCAAAGAAAAACAAATAAAGATGTGCACTCAAGCAATGGGTCTCTCAGAAAAGCATCCAAGCTAGTAATACATGCAGCTTGTGTCAGTTCATACAAGCTAGTAATACATGCAGCTTGTGTCAGTTCACACACACTGCTGCCTGTACTTCTTGCTGCCACTACATGGCCATTTTGAAGGAAGGAGCTTTTCAATTATGAGGAGTCTATTAAAAGACTGTTGTAAACTGCAGCATTATTATCTAATAGTTTTATAGGGCAGTAACACTTTGCATGCACACACACACACACACACACGTAGGCACGCACGCGCACACACACACACACACACGCACACACATATTCTCTTGATTCTCTCCAGATGCTGTTGTAGATGTATACTGCAGCTGAGTGCCATTATCAGCATAATACCATAAATCCATCTATCCTTTTTAAAAGCAAATTTAATTTCCTCTAATATCCCCTTTAGTTTCAGAACAAAAAATAAAAGATTCAATAAAGGCACAGCAAAAGTGAAATAATGTGTGGCGAAAAAAGAACATTTTTGAACAAACAAAACAAGAAAGTACAGTTGAAATGTGTTGAAAATAAATGAGCATTCAGTTGTTGCAGGCAGGCCACCTGCATTGACATGGAGGAGGGATTAATTGAAGGAGGCATGTCCTTGCTCCTTCCATTGGAGACTCAGCTTGATGGTGATAGAATAATAAAGCCTTCATTGGCTTCAGCCTGGGTAAAGTATCATGGTTTTTATGGCACAAAATTGACAATAGCTATCGCCCCAGTTTTATATACATAAAATTATTCTAATCCCACATACATATTTAAAGCATAATTTATGAAAAGAAGGATTCAGGGTGCCACAGATGGGTAGCACTGCCACCTCACAGCAAGGAGGTCCTGGGTTTGAATCCTGCCCCATGGTTGGCTGATGAATTTAATTGCTGCCACATGATTGGCTGATGAGATATTTGCGTTAATAAGCTGGTATACCTAATCTAGTGTTAAGTGACTGTATCATTCCTATACAAATAGCCTTTTATTGCTGAATGTGATTTGCTAACTAGACGTGTTTTAATTATTTTCTGAATGTTTACTGTACTGATCGGATGAAGATGCTTTATGTAGGGCACAATCCTCTCTGTCCAGGATTCCAACCAGTAACCTTCCTTTTACAAATCTCATCCCCTCTCAACTAAACTTCTTGGTTTGGAGAATTCTGACCATTAGAGATTAAAAAATGGTCCCATCACAGGACTGTTGTGCCATGAGAAAACACATGCTTTATTTTCACAGGTGATTTTTTATAGAAATTTTTTTTTTTATATATTTTTGTAAAAAAAAATTCCTTGGTGTTTTTCACCATCCTGCTTCTTCTGCTCACAAACAACCTTCCAACCCGTTTCCTGTTTCTTGCACCACTTTTTTTTTTTTTTCACAGATCTATTTACACAGTATACGTTTATTTTTTTGGTTTGTTTTTGTTGGCTACCCCCTTACACCCCTCCCCCTCTAATTTCCGCTATTGGTACATCCCAATTCTTGTCCTTCCCCTTGACCTCACCGCTTTATTTTCTCATTCCCTCCCTCTCTCTGCTTCTCCTGGCTGCCATATCACTGAGACTGCCTGCCTCTTGAGTCAGCCCTTCTTCCATATATACACTCAGCCCACCTGCTCATCCACCACACTCCTTATCATTTCAGAGTAAAGCTGTGTTTTTGTACAGATTTCAGTGAATAGCAGGTATTGACACGGCATTCCTCCACCTCTGGCCTTGGGCCAGGAAGAGAGAGAGAGGGAGAGAGAGAGTCTATTACAGACAGTGTGTGTGCAGTATCACCTGCAAGTTTGGAGGTCTTGACAATTTTTTAGCCTCAAACTTGACAAGTGGACTCTGCAGGACTGAAGTGGATTTAGAATGGGAGATTTAAGAGCAGACGTGTACCCTAAACCCGTATTTAATCTGCAGCTCCACACCCTTGACATCAGCCAAAGACAATGGCCGCGTTTCCCGAACGCGTTAAGAACGTTCTTAAGCTAAGAAAGTTCTTAAGGACCTGAAGGTCTCTTAGGTTTATGGGTTTCTTAGCTTAAGAACGTTCTTAACGCGTTCGGGAAACGCGGCCAATGTCATTATTCAATGTCAGTTTATCGCTTCACTGAAGTGTTGAGTGCTGACTAAATACCCCTCCAACCACCCACACCACCTACCTGGCTGTTTTCACAGGCCATCGGCCACAAGCAATTTTCATTCTTGGGATTTTAAATGATTCCCAACAATATATTCCTTAAAATGTCCCATACCTGCCATAAAATTTCTCCATCTGCTATTGACTAGGTTTCGCCCAGTGAAACATTCCATACAAAATATATTTTTGGAAGATATTTTGTCGATGTGCATCGGACGTGCGGTTCATACTTTCTGGTCATGTTTGGAGATACATTTTTCATATCTTGAGCTGGGTCATTTTTAAGCAATTGATGTTTTAGCACCGGAGGATCTTTGGTATCAAGAAAAAAAGAAGAAAAAAAGACCTACAGCAGAGTAGTAAAGTATTATATCAGTAAAATCATTGCAGATGTATATGTGTGTGTGTGTGAGAGAGAGAGAGTGAGTGAGTGATTGAGAGAGTAAGCTTTGTTGTTCAGCGACAGCTGTAGCAACTGGCTATTTTTTTAATTCTAGTGATCAATGCAGGTGCATCGTAGCCAGCTAATCTCAGGACAGGTCAAAACTGCATTCTGCATTCTAATCCCTCCAGATTTTCATGTTCTTTGAACAGATAATGATACCTATTGATATTGATGATACCTAGCATTGGTGGTAGGAGGTGCTATGACAGGAAATGCCATGGGCACAACAGGAACTTTCTGGTTCTCATTCCACCTGGTTCCTGTACTGAGTGTTTTCTAGAAAACAGGAAGTAAGGATACATATCACATATTACTTTTTAAAAATATGTTATTGGTTTTGGGAGCACTTAATCCAAGTATATGGTCTAGTAACTTTTTTTATCCTCTCAAATGGTTCTCACAAAATTGAAAACATTAATATTCCACTGAACAATTATCTGAAACAGTGTGAAGAACAGCCCCGGTTCTAGACTGCTCTGATTCAGGGGCCACTCATAGATTCTATGGAAGCAAATTTTTATTCAGCGCAGTGGGTTTTGGTTCTGTACTTCAGCTCATTGGATTTGAAACAAAGCAATGAATATCAGTTCACAGTGCATACTGTTAGCTCTGATTTACAGGTATTTACATCCATATTGGGTGATCCGTGTAGGAATTCCAGTGTTTATTAATCACAAAAACAATGTTTTAAGTGAAATGTTTGCCTTTGTCGAAAGCCACAAAGGACAGGAAATTAACTTGATCAGCCCTAACACTAACATCAGCCTGCTCTCCATCAAGGTATCAGCACAGATTTCTGACAACGTGCTACAGCCCTGTACAATGTCTACTCTACATCAAACAACATGTGCTCACCACTGGGCAGACTGTTTAAGATTTAAACCTCTTAAGGAATTCATAATCTTAGAGTAGTGCATTGTAGAGTGTATTGGCAATTTTGCATATTAAAGTTAGAGGCAATATACTTATGCACGATACAGGTCCATAGTGTGTCCCCCCTGTCACAGAAATCATGGAACCAGCTTGTGAAAGGTTGGCCCTAATGTACAATTTTTGGCGGACTTCACTACAGAGTGTAGGTGCCATGACAGGCTTCCCCTTGGGAACCAAGAGCAGGTTCAAGTGACACAGTGTGCATCGTATTGTACAAAGGGACAAGGGGACAGACTTGCTGAATGGTTAAGAATAGACTGCATTTTCTTTTTTGAACTCCATTGGCTTTCCTAAATGTTAAAGGTTAGGGCCAGGAAGACACGGTGCCTATTGTTTCTGGGGCAGTGCCTGCCCCAAGTTCATCAAAGACGTTCTGATGTTTACATTAGCACGTTTAACCACTGATAACACTGTGGAGCACAGGGAATTTGTGTGGCATGTTTGCTAAGTCAATTAGCTTGCGATAACCCCCACTGTTGTACGATGCTCTGTGATAAATCAATGGCTCTAAAGCTATCTTGGAATGTTCTTTCCCGGTTTCTTGGGTTTTGTTTACCATGGTGACTTATGAAGTGCCAGGAAGGTCACCCCTGTGAATCAGAGGGTGATAAGTTTGTACCACGGTCTCTTTCCTTTTACACACAAAGACAAAAATGCAATGGACAGCCCTCCCACCCCCCACCCCCCAGTCAGGAAGGGAGGAAAAAACATGTAAGTATTAAATGCCATTCTGCTGCTGTGTCTCCAACACGCTAATTGATTAGCCTCAACTGCTCTTCTTTGACGTGTACTTCCATGAGGAAGGTGCTATTTAGATTATTTGTGGTTTCCATTCAGACCAGAAGGACATCAAGCCAATGCTTTTACTGCCCCCCCCCCCCATACCCTACATACACGTATACATAATACACCAATCCCAATCCCACCCTTGAGTCATCATTCGCTAACTCCACTTGAGGAGGGGATCTGCTGAGGAATGGCCAATAGTGGGAGGGTCAGGTATTATTTATCAAGCTCGTCTGGGTTCTTAGTTGAATTCACCCCCTCCTCCCCCCCTCACACCATCCCCATGTCTTTTCTTGGACAAAATCTGATTTAACTGCGTCGGGCTAGCACATAGCTGTGCATTACTATGAAAAACCACAGAGAAGCAGTGGGGCTCATAGTAGGAAAATAGGCTTGGAAATCAAAGGGTTTGTGTTTGATTACCAGGTTGGGTTCTGCTGTATACATATATATATGGGATGGGCATGGGTAATTGATTAACCTACATGGACACTTAACCAAAATGGCTAACATCCTAACCTCAATTTTTATTTGCAAATGCTGCATTATAGCTTTACAATTCGCTTAGACAGTGAGGCTGGCTGCTGTTAGCCTGTCCATGTCACATAGCGATCCTGCTGTTTTTTTAGTCCTCTATTCAAAATTTGGGGAATTGTGCCACGCCTGGTCACCTGCTGATCTCCATGAAGTTGCACCACAACTAGCTTGGTAATCAGATCTTTGTGTGCAGTATTCCAAGGTTTCCATTTGCAAGGAATTCTGTTCGCTCAGCCTGAAAGAGAATTGTGCTTATTGGACATTGTTTCATTAAATACATTTTTGAACAAAACAAATGTGTTAGATTTATTGTTGAAATAATTGGCAGCCACTATGACCCCCACCACTGATCTCGTATGGGTATGCAAAAGCTAACTAAGATCAATTATCCAACATGTGAGAAATAATTGGCTACAGACAAGCTTGGCCGATTTGATGATTTTTCCTTGGTTCATTGGTACGTATGTTTTGTTTTCATCATTTTTATTTTCTTTTTTCTTATGGTCAAAGTTGCTCAACTTTGGCTGCAATTGTGGTGGCTTAAATTAGTCCATCAACAGAGCCTTCAGTAAATTTAAGCCAGACCAAAAAAGGCCTGCTGCTCATTTGTGTAGGTAATCAGAAACCAAACACTTGATTAATGATTACCTGGATAGCTGTGTGATAAACAGGTCTGGGTAATGAATAAACTTGAGCACTTGAGCAGGCACAGTGGTGAAGAGCATGTCCACTTTGGCATTTTTTTAAAGACGGTCCATTGTTTGAGGGTGTGTGTGCGTGTGTGTTGGGGGGGGGGGGTGGTTGGGGTCAGGTTAGTACTGTAGCAACCATAATTATTGTTTTAGGATGATGACCATAACGGCTCCTCTCTGTGGGAAGGCCTTGATTCCCTGCGTACCAATGCAGAACTTTGTGAAGAAAAGGTGAGCCACACAGACAGAAAAATGCAATAAAACACTTCTGATGACAGACATTAATACACTCATGCAGGTACTATGGGTGGGCTGTTGACTACTCGGTGTTTGGGTGTGTGTGTCTGCAGAGTTCATGAGGTCATTTCCTGCCTGGGGCTGGAGTAATCGGAGTGTAACTGCACATGCTGAAACTTATCAGACCTCTGGCATGCAAGCCTTTGGAAGGGGAAAGGGTGCTGTGCAGAATAAGCAGTTGACAGAGGGCTAGTTCACTGAGGCAGTCATTCACAGTTTACCGTAGAGGCTGTCACTGAACGCGCATAACCGTTCCCAACTCGGAAATTTATTTTGACTGTCCTGCTAAAAGTCATTAAGTGTTATGGTGGAGAAAGTGTATTGCTGAACATACCAATCACAGGTTGTGTCCGTGACCCCCGAGCTCTGCAATTTATGATAGTATGTTTGTGTGTGAGTGTGTACAAGTTACATCCATACATAGAGCCAGTTTATATATAAATCCAAGCGTGTTAAAGACTGATGTCAATGTTTGGATATCATCAAAGTTATTACTGCAGTGTAGTGCCATGACATGTTGGTAAGGGCCCATATACACTGAATGCAGGCTGAACATCACTTGGGAAAAAGACATTGACGAGAAATTGTTCAATAATCACTATTTCAAGAATTTGTTGGCTTAAAAAAAAAGGAATTCATTCAATTAATTCATTTGTGACCTGACTGTGTCCAATCAAGTTTTTGCTAATTGTCTGTAGTGTGCTGTATTTAGGTGTTGATAATGTAAGGAATAGGACAAAGAATATACAGTTTTGCCCAGACCACATACAAGCCACCATTGCATGCAGGTGCCTTTGGTGTGTGCTTCTCCAGCACTCGCACACAAGGAAAGCTCATCTTTGAGTGCAACATTTTAGCTTTTGAGGAGAAATCCAGGCTTTGAGCACACACATAATCTGATGGAGCATGCAAACTATTCTCTCATCACAACAACTGCTTTTGCTCGCATTTCTCTTTTCTGCGAGAATGAAGAAAGACTACATGTACAATGATTCTCAGGATGAATTCCACAGTATGGTTGAATAGACTGAAGACTCTCCAATGAAATAGCAGGTAGGCTGCTGTGTAGGCAAAATTGTTACAGCAGAAATGAATGTCTACTCATGGCACCTTGTTTCATTGGGTTCCAACAATGAGTTAATTAATAAAAACACATTATAAATCAATCCATTCAAACCAATAAATTGTTCTGTTTCATATTGGTCAACACGCCACCATATGGATGAAGTCTCGCTGAGGTTGAGCTGTTAGGAGACAGAATGACAAATTAAACACTCAGCCCACCTGCGAATCATGCCTTACAGTGGATGGACTACAGCAGCAGAAGACCAATAAGTTTAAAAAAAAGTTGAATAAATACCTAATAAAGTGGTCACTGAGTGTAGAGCTAATTATTTATTCTTGTTTTATTTATTATAGTATTATAATTATTATTCGTAGTTGTATTACTATTGTTACTACTGGTACCAGTACACGTTATGCCTGTGTGTTTATATATTGTTATTACGTTTATCATTGTTCTCATTATTCTGATGGATAATAACGCTTTGGCAATATGTATTTTAAAACATTCCATGCCAATTAAGCATTTTGAATTTGAATTTGAGAGTAGGGGGGACATCTGGTTTTCATTAAGGAAACAAAATGGTTCTCTTTTTACTGCCCTTTGGCAGGGACACAAACCTAGCTCTCTCTTCATCATTCTCTCTTTGACGTAGAAAATGGCGTGTGGGTTCTTCAAGGGCCATGTGTCGTAATCAGAACTGAAAAGGTACCAGATACTGATAGTGACCACTGGCTTGGGGGAGCGGTGGTCTCTGGTGACTGTAGAACTAGGGGAGAACCTGACACCCCCACCTGGTTCACAGGGCCAGGCTAGGCGGTGCAGAGGTGCTAAGTGCTACATGTGGCTGAGTGGGACCAGGCCTCCCCCATATGTTATGTTTACTGCACCCTGTCAGGCAGCATTAGATCACATCCATGAGGAATTCCTAAACACAGCATTTTTCGGTCATGGCAAATTATGTTACAAATTTTCTTAGCAGATAATGCTCTTATCCAGAGTGAGCATATATTTTATTTCACAATAAATATTTTATTTTGAAAGATTGAACTTTCGAACACTGGTGTGATTTCCTGTTTTCACATGGCTTGTGTGAATGTGTGTGTGTGTGTGTGTGCATACATGAACATATAACAAGGATTTCTCAGTGTCATTTCCCTACACTGTCCTACTCTTACAAATTAAAAGGCATTACATATCAGAAGTTTCATTAAACTAATTGATTCCATTGCATTTTCATTAGTTATTGCCATCATTAGAAAGGCAAAAGCGCTTTGACAGCTCAGAAGCGGACAGCAGCATTCCGTATGCAAATTGATCTCCCTGACACTCCCCTCCGAGGCCCCTCCCACTCTGCTGATCATGACACGGGGCTGTCTGTCACCATCTCCTCTGCAAATTGAAACGTAAACATCCAGATCTCCGTAATGTGACAGATTTACGACAGTTTCACTGCGTGAGGCATGAAGGCGACCGGACTGTAAACGAAAGAAGGTCAAATGAAATGCTTGTGGAATTAAGTCACCAATGACAATGACATCTCATGGATATTTGTAGACAATGTTTTTAACCCCTTAAGGGCTGGGCCAGTGAGGGTTTTTTTTTCATTCCTTTTTTCATGGCACAGTTTTCAATCACTATGGTTACAGAATATATTGTTTGAAAGCGTTAATACTCACGGTTCTATCTCTACAACCTATTTTAACGACAACTGTTCCTTATTTTGTAACATGTGGTTGGTAAAACAAGTGTGGGGGGACCTCACCTTCTCTGCATTTTGGACATCCACTTACTACAGTCAGCGTACTTTTCACGACACAGGTCCAGTGGACCAAATGCATAATAGTTTCTCATTCTAAAAATGTGCTAACTCAGACAAACTTTGATAGAATGTCCATTGTTTACTTCAAATTTATCTGGATGAATTATCATTGTTGTCAGTTTCGCTTTTGTTCACTTATATAAAAGTACAGTGGTACCTTGACTTACGAGTTTTCCGAGTTACGAGCCGTCGCTCGGTCGATTTTTTGCTTTGTGTTGCGAGCCAAAATTTGAGGTATGAGCGAGCAAAGGTGAATGTGGGAGAGACTTTCATAGTTTATTGACAGGAAACACCCGGAAAAAGTTGCAACTGGTCGTGCGTTGGCGCTATTTAATGACACCTGCCTAACTCATTTCCGAAACATTCTGAAAGGGAGGAAGAAACAAACCTCGTTGGACAGATTTTTATTGAAACGCCCTGCAGATGAAAGTGAGGAAAGCGTGGCAAAAAGGCCCAAAAAACAGTGAAGAAGATTAAGTTTAGCAAAAGTGAAGTGAAAAAAAAAAATTGTAGCAATTAAGGAAAACCAGTTTATTTCTTTATGTTCTATTTATTTTGTTTTATTATGTTTTTATACAAAACAGTGCTATTTTTCAATTTTAAAAACACGTAACAAAAAAATTGGGGTGGTTTTTTGGGGCCTGAATGGATTAATGGCATTTCAATTAATTTCAATGGGGAAAATGAATTTGATATAAGAGGAAATTGAGTTCACGGAACGAATTAAACTCGTAAGTCATCGCTCTTAACTACGTTTTGTATAGGCTCTCTCTCTGGACATGATGAGCTCAAGTACAATTGTCTCTGACCAGTATTTGTAACGTAGTTGCAGAGAAAATGTGTTAACCCCATCCGTGTGTACGGAAATTCTGCATAACTTCAGCTTATCAAAGAACCAACTATGGGCATGTTACTGAAGTGACGACTAAAAGTATTTTAGCTAATGACATTATGTTTCCAATGTTTTAACTCCCTATGGGCAGATGCAACCTGCACGTTACAGACAGATGTGACGCCAGCGTTGTATTTGATCATATAACCATTTTTCAACACATATGACCAAGGTGGTTGTAATTTGTGGTTGTATTTGATCTTATGACCGTTTTTCAAGACACATGACCGAAGGAGTTATAATTTATTGATCTTCCATAAAACAACCCATTGTTTTCTCCATACTGTCCTTTTTGGAAAACTGCCTAGACATAGATTTGAAAAACAATGCGGAATGCTAATTTTTGGTGATATTTTCCCCAAATTTGAAAGGGGATTTGTCCAGTATTGTGACTTGGCTCTATTGTGTTTCTAAGTGCACCAGCCACAGCTACAATAATGTTTATCCACTCAAAAACCTAAACCCTTTTCAGTGAGAAAAAAAGCTTCCACTTTCACAGTGTTTGAGCTAACGCTTGGAAAACAAACCCAAATGGGTTACCTTTCAGAAGAGACCAGGATTCAATAACAGTAACCATTTTATTTGGGTATGTCATTTTTAACCAAACTTTTCTTTCCTTAGAATAGTTTCATGGCTGAGAAATGTGAGCCCCTCTCAGCTGAACTCTTTGATGCATAATGGGGCTTTTTCTGCCGGAATGGAAGCAAAACGATGGTTTTGTTTAGCGAGCAAGGCGACTGTCTTCATAATGGCACCTTCCATCAAAAGGCTGTAGGTTTGCTCTGTCCAACTGGCTCCAATTAGCGGCAGAGCCATGGATATTCTCTCTGCGAGCTTACACAAAGCCTGACTGGTGTTAGTCTTGCACCTGTGACTTTTGGTTTCTCCTTTTCTGTAATAAATCTGCCTACAGTACCCACCCCACATCTGGTTTGGAAACTGCTCTGAATGAGCTGTTCACTGGGTATTCCCCTCCTCATGCCACCCTTTGTGCATCTGATGTGAGTTATCCTTCTCATTTTTACTGCCAGGATCATCAGGAGAAGCCCAGAGGTCACAGATATCAGTGTCTGAGGGGTACCGAGCTCAGTTTTGTTTTCTGTAGGATATATTTAGCTATTTTGGAGAGATGCAATTTGTGTTGAGGAATTCCATGTTTCTACAAGTTTCCACTCGATCCAAAGTTATTTCTCAGCATTCCATGGCTTTTCTGCAGCTAACCCAAAACATACTCTCAGTTTGGGTGGGGATGCAGTTTCTAGACACTGAATACCATTCCCTGGAATAGTTTCAAATCAGAATATAACAATATCATACATTCAAATTCAGAAACAAATATATTGACCATCAAGTTCTATTGACATGTGTATTGAAATTCCCAGTGTAATCACTTTGTTGGAGTTAAGGGTGTAATCTGAGACCTATCTTATATACAGTAGGTAACTGTTGGCATGGTGATAGGGTTTTAATACTGCAGGCTGAGGGAGCTCTCTTGTTTTCCTGTGGCTAGAGGTCTCAGTTACCTGCCTGCAGAATAGAGCCTCTCCCATCTGCTATACAAGCATACTGGAGAGCCTGCTCTCCATTGCTAACCAGACCTTGGTAAAATATGTCATTGTTTTTAATTCAAATTGAAATTGAGCCAACCAATTGGACCTGAAGATGGGGTATATATTTTTGTTTGAGTACTGCATAGGTTACAATACACTGGACAACCTCAGTAAAGTGTAGAGAAGTATTTGAATCCAAAGCAATTACGTATTTGATGCAATTTCGTATTTGACCCAAAATATTTTACGTAATTATCGGACGACGTTGCTAAATATAAACCTCTGAGCCCACATAATATACCTCTTGACTGAGCCAAAAGCCTTTCAACACCTTTTGATAACCTTTTGATCTCCTAAATTAGTTATTTACAGGTTATTTTGCTCTTTGATCCATCTCCCTCTCCTTCGTTATTGTAGTCTCTCCACTTAAGCTACACATTTGCCACTGCCCACGTTAACACAAAGGGCTGACCGCAGGAGGAGGACGGGTTAGGGACAAAAAAAACCATGTCACTGCTCTTTGCGATCGCTTTCTGGCCATTTTAGATACTAAAACCAGGAGAATGCTGTGAGCCTTTTTGTAGATCAGGTGCCGGAGCTGCCATACCAGAGTTTTGGAGGCTGAAGTGAATGCTCCCTGTGCTGCCGGTGAGAATGATGGTCTGTAAGACAAAGGAACTGAATGTTCTGGGAGAGGGATAATAAGGAGAGACATGATGCAAAGGGAGCTGATGGAACCATTTTGCAGCCCTGTTTATGCCAGGCTGCTGACGTCAGAGTCAGGTTCATTTCTCATGATCCGTATGTCACAAGCTTATATACACATTATGATCAGCTTACACATTACGGTCTAAGGCGCCCTGCAGAAAACCCATAAAAAGGCCTAAGAATCACGATGCATTTCAACGGTCATGTGTCTTTAAAAACGGTCCTATGACCAAATACAACGCTGGTGTCACATCAGTCTGTTAAGGGAGATGTAACGTGCAGGTCGCATCCGCCCATAACGGGTTAAAACAACTGAATTCAGTGACATATAGTGACAGTGATACAGCTAGCACTATGTATCCTATATCTTACGAAAATGCCAGTTGTAATGTTAATGCTGTAAATATAAGCCAGTTGTAATGTTTATTTATGCATTTAATAACACATGTTATTATGCTTTTTGTAGAATGCAGTGAACAATTATGAAAGCCAGGTTAGACTAGCTTCGAAGTGTAACCAGATGTTTTGTTTTGTATTTATGCATAAATACATAATTTTATTGTTTATTCAGTGAATGTTTGCTCTATGTGGCTCTTTAAAATGTGCTCAAATTGCTCCATTGCAAGCCGTCATGCTGGGCAAACGGCCATGCTAGGACTATACTGCCATCCTATGTGCCCGTTTATTGGGAGCGTGATTACAATCTCTATGAGACAATGATGGCTTTGGAGTGCTTTAATTCTCACACTGCACACTTGGAAATACAAAAAACCGGTGAGTTTATTTGTTTATGCTCAGTTCCAATGACCTCCAGGTGTCCGATTCTACACGATATCCCTTTTATTGCATTAGCCGGATAAAATGAAATAAAAAAGAGTGAGTGAGATGTACCTGCATTATCACTATCAGTACGCCCACCGTCTCATGTACCTCTCAACAAAAGGGCTCTGGACGGAAACCCGGGCCCATTTTTCATTGTTCGGCTGCACGGAGTATGAATGTCAAAGCTCTTTGTGCGGATTACTGGCATTCCCACACCGGCGCTTGTTCGGTGCGGCCGGGTGGGAGTTGAATGGAGCGTTTGATTTCAGATAGCGGGGAACGACGCAAACGCCACCAGGAGTGGCAGGGCCCTTTGTTCCAGCCCCGGGCCCCGGGCCCCAGCTCACGCCCGGACACTGGGATCTGGGGCAGTCTGCTTCCGGGCCGCTCCGGAGGGGAACCACGCCGTGGGGTTTTGGTTTTATAAACTGTTATAATGTGATTTGTCAGGGTCTGTGAAATCTCTGACAGCTCAAATTCATCCCCTTAACCTTTTCAATCCTCGCACGTTACACAGATCCGGGGAACCTGCCAAAAAAAAAGGCCCACAACTGCGCCCGCCTGCTACAATTTATAGACCTCCTTCACAATGCCGAACCTTCCATTACGCATAATTTATGACTCCAAGGCCTTTTTAATGTAGTGTATTATGATATTAAAGGTAAATGCTGACTGTCTTACTGTATGTTTGAGTGCATGCTGCGGCCATAAATCTGCAGGGCCCATATTTCAATTTTCAATTTATCCAGTTACATTAAGCAAAAGGATTATACGGCTGGGTTGTTTGTTACACTGCAAACATTAAAAATAACCTTTTCATTACAACTGTAAATCTATTAGTGCATGCACACACACACACATACACACTGTTTATGTGTGACAAATATATGAGACATGTTATATATATTATATAACAGTATGAGTAATATTTATATACATAATTGTATATAGTTAATATACAACATTGATATGTAGTATAACTGTAGTATGCACTGTGTATGTATTTGGACAGTTTGTACAATTTCTGTTCTTTTGGCTCTGTAGCCTGTAGTGGCAAAATTATTTTAGTAAGCCCGTTGAATATTATAATTATTCATATCATATAAAACTGGATTCAACATTAAAATGGGTGATGTTTCATTCTTGTAATCTTGATTAATTAATGATTAATTGGAGTTGAATAAAACACAAAAAAGATGTTTGCTATAAATAGGGCGATGGGAGGATTTCCAATTGGCCCAACTTGGTAGTGTAGCTACTGTTCATGCCTTGCATATTGGTTGGGGTGGATTTGATTCGGTCCCAAATCAGTTGCGTTTCTATGAACAGGGACACACAACTCTCGCAAAACAGAAATTGATGGAATGACACAATATAGTGCCTTTAGACTGAGCTGAATTCAATTAAAGTAAAGTTGTATGGCCAGTTTCACTTTGGATTATTTTATTTACAATAATTGTTAAGGGTGCCAATCATTTTGGAACCTGTGTTTTTCAGAAAAATCTTTTTTACATTACATTGAAACATGAGAGTAAAGATGTATTGAAATAAAAGTATATATATTTCTGATATGTTTGAACATAAAAGATCATTATTAATGAATGTTATTTATTCATCATTGTTTATTCTATGTACAGGTAGTCGTCGACTTATGACCGTAATTGGTTCCGACCGACCGGTCATAAGTGGAACTGGTCGTAAGTCGGCCTATGTTATAATTACCTTACATATATTATACTGTGTAATTATACAGTATATGATATTATTATTGTGATATTATAATCATCTTTAAGTCATATTTTATCAATATTTTCTTTGCGGTCGCGGTCGTAAAGGCGAACGGTCGTAAGTTGCATAGGTCGTAAGTCGACGACTACCTTTTTTCAACCCACTGTATATACGCGCACACACATAGACAAACACCACAAAAGTCAGGTGTAGTGGGCACTGTTTCTTCAAAGTCCTGGGTAGCATTTAAGTTTGTGCACCAGGACCAATAACTTGTCAGGTAATTGGTGTGTTGATCGTTAATGTCGTGACGTGTCATGTGGCCTGGTGGAACAGTCCGGAACAGTCTGGGGGAGTGGGGCCATTGTTCATTGACGATCACCCCTGTCCAGGGCCATGTCTGGGGCTGCGATAGCGATCGGCGGATGATTAGACACACACATTCTTGACATGGCTGACCCTCGGGGGCAGGCGGGAGAGCCTGGCGGTTACGGGCACAATGCGATGCTTTCTTTCCCGCCCCCCTTTATCTTCACCCATGACTTTCTGAGTTTTGTTATTAACTCGTTAATGACAAAAATCATCATCACTGGGCCATTGCAGATTGGAGGCATGGCAAAAGGTGGTGGTGGGAAGGCGGCTAATAATATGTTGACTTTGACTTTGATGACATTCATTTTTCCAAAGTAGAATTTGGACAGGGAGTATAACCTGCTCTGTCCTCAACTTTTAACCACTGATTTCTTCTCAGGATGGTTCATTTATTAATTTGCTATTTTATTTACATGAGGCTAGTTCCATTTTTGGTCAAGTTAATTTTAGTGAATTCTGAAATCTGACATACAAGCTTTTGATATTATTTAATCTAATTTTGTTTTCATCATCTATTTTATCTTTTTTGCGTTTTTCTGTTGAGGACTTAAATCTAATATATCAGTAAAAGTCTATATTTATTGTAGAAACAGTGTTGTACATATAATAATAATAATAATAATAATAATAATAATAATAATAATAAGGCTTGTGTTAGTGAAGAGGTGATATGGCAGGGCTGAGGACGTGACTAAGTGATACCCCTGCATTCATTCACTCACACCCGTGGATTTCCTTTCAGCCCTGCGGACACACTCATCTTTTTCATTTGGGAATATGTTCTAATTATTTTCCAATTAGCGAACAAATGACTTATTCTGCCGCTACAGTCCTGAATAGCAACATAATCTATAGCCCACAGCAATGCGCGCAGGGGAGAGAACATGAGAACGGGTTATTCAAGAGACTCTCCTCTCCATCTACCTCCACTCTGGCCGTTAAGAGAGAACTCTCCACAATCCACACCACGTAAAGTATCTGTCCGAGAGCCATTCCTCAGCGGTGGTAAGCAATGTTGCCATCACTCTGGGCTAATAAAATAATGTTTGCTCATGGGTAGTTTTTGTCGTCAAGTAATTTATAGATACATAAAGGAGCGCTGTGAGCGATTGAAGTGAGTTTGCTGAGGTGCTTCACTGTCTCAAACGAAGAATGTCCACTGTGGTCCGTTCTGTTTTGTGTGCATGTGTGTGTGTGTGTGTGCCTTCATGCACGTTTGCATGCATGTGTGTGTGGTTCATGTAATGTTTTTAATAGTATGGTTCACCTATTGTTCTGAGAATATGGTCACAAATCTTTAAACTTTTTGTTTAAAAGCAATGTTCCAATGTTCCTAACAGTATAGGAAATACAGGCATTTAAGGACACATATTTTATCATATTTTATTTTCCAAGTAATAAAACAAATTTCTATAGAATTTATGGTTTATGTAGTCAGTGCAAGGACATATTGTATATCACAGTACATTGATTTGTTGATTGGTACATTGGAACCACTAAGATGCAAAGCACTGAGTCAGCAACAGGACATGAAACAAAATTACCTGCAATGAATTAGAATTATTATTCATGACAAATGTGATTAATTTAGATGTTCTCAGATGTGTTCAAACTGGCATTGATTAAAATTCCTTAATTTTGCATGTTTTCTCCTTTTAAATAGAGAATAACAATCACATATAAGTACATACTGTACATAAGTATGCATATATTTATACATATTTGGTAACACTATACAACTATTCTGAAATGCTATAGACCTTTCTCCAATGTAATGAAAATGAGGAACCAGAATTCAACAGCAGTGTTATGTAAAGAAAACTCATTGGCAACATATGGCATTGTTCAGCTGGAGTCGAGAACAAGGCCGTAATGTGGAAGCAATTACACTGCAGTCAATGACTCATGATGCTGGCAGTCTTTCTCACCGGCAGGTCACTGTCCGTGGTTGCATATCGCAGATACTTTTTGTGCAAACACGAGTACGGTTTGACCTGAATGCCATTGGAAACTTTCCCCTGCATACAATCCACTGTTTCTCCCGGGACTTATTTTGTCATTTTCACTTTTTAAAATGATTTATTATTTATTTCCAAATCTCGTCTAATCGTCTTTCACGAAACCCAATCTCGATTTGAGCATTTGGGTTCAAAATCAAGTCTCGAGTTTGCTCTGTGAATTTTGTGGCCACTTCATTATTGAAGTTGTTTCTGCTAGCGTTCACATCACTAATGAAAACACTGTGTGTGCATTAATCACTGTTCTCACATCAACGCGAAAGCGGAGAAACGCTACGCGTATGAATCACCCGTAAGACATACGTTCATTAGATAAAGAAGCTGACAAAGTCAAAACAGCCTGATTATGCAGGAATACATGCAAACCTGGGTAACAGACAACAAGGTCACTGGCATTCATTGTACACGGTGAGATTCCATTAAAATCAACCCAGCAGGTAACTGGAGTGGGGTATTGGGTGTATGAAAATGACACAGTGGATCTGGATAGTCCATTGTGCTGTACGTTGTGTGATTTGCTCCCTGACACAAACTCATTCAGCAGCTAAAACAGGCCACGGCCCCTGTATACCAGGGCAGAGGAGTACAAACGTCACCCAATCCTCTCACCTTTCAGAAGCCACGCCCTTTTCCTTAGGATCTGTCTCACACCCATTGCCTCAGTCTCCCCTCTTATAATGTTTCCCACATAAAGGATAGTCTAGACCATTGAAAGCCAAGTGCTGGTATTAGTTGACACTTGGGAACAGTCTGTAGATTTTATGACAAGATAAAAGCCTCACATGAGCCGTACAAAATTTTTTTTTTGCTTCACAGAAGAGGGAAAAAATGGTCTGCACAAAGATTGGTGGCCCTTCTCTGACAAGATCTTTAGTATCCACAGTCCACCAAACATTGTAAGGAAATAAAGGTGACTCGCTCAGTGATTAAAGATTATCTGGTGCATGAACTAATATAACACATTCAAGATAATGGGTTTTCTTGATCATTTAATCTTAAGGTCACACCTGAGTATCAGACATGATCATTCCTCTGTAACTGTCTTTTGGCTCTGTGGTAGAAGGAGGGGGATGGTTCACTTGTATATGTGTGGATGCTTTTTTTGGGATCCCTTACCATTGGAGAGCTGGACATATTTGTTGAGGTTGTTCTCATGATTTTACTTTCACTACATTTGGTTCCATTTTACTACAGTTCTTTTGAGTTGCTACTGTCAGGTACCTTCAAAAGGCCGGCAGCTTTTGATCAATTCCACCTGTGGATTCCGAGCCAAAAGTTTTATTAGGCACGGCTATGCACAATCCTTCTTATCCTGTGACACGCCTGTTTAATGCCTGCTGTGTAGTGAACAGGCAGTTGTCTACAATGAATTGGCCACATTCACAGATGTGATTTTTCCATGTGTTTACTCCTGGAACCTAATTTATTGGTTTGTTTTTTCAATTGTGTGTGTGTGTGTGTGTGTGTGTGTGTGTGTGTGTGTGTGTGTGTGTGTTTAGATTCACTATTTAAAGGCCCCAAGGCATCACCATTTTAAATGATAAAAATCTATTTGATCTTCTATATAATTACAATTCATTATAATGTTAATGGGTGCCAAACTGGACCAAGGTTGACGAGGTTGTGGGCTCGCAAAGATGGCCAAGCTGTGATTGGACCTTCAATGACAAAGGGGCAGGGCTTAGGATCTGTCAGTTATACATTTGAAAAAAATAAATGTAAAATTCAAGCTGTACAAACTGTTCATTCCAGATTCAACAAACTGGTTCTGATTCCTGTGGATGTTGTAAAGTTTTTAAGAACTCTTGATGGTTTAACAGTTCCAGTGACAGAATGCCTGGTGGCAAAGAAAATTTTTTGTATATCTTGAGTGTTCATTTAATTTCTTGTCACTGTAAAGCATCTTTGCTCATGCATCAACAGAAAGGTTTGCTCCTCCACAGTAGTAAGGAGCTGAGTTAAGTTTAACAACTGGAGGCTGGGTCTTTGCCCAGGTCAGCTGTTGAAAAGATCATGCAAACATTACACTCCAGTGTCTCTGTAATTGATCCAAAACGTGTTCGACGACACTTGGCACTCATTAAATCTTGTGTAGCGCAGGGTCTTCCCTCCTCAGATGGCTCTCCACAGAAATAAATACAGCTCCCTGCCTGTGTCATCAGTATGTGAGCTGTGTAAAAAATGCTGAGGAATTTCCTCGTTGCTAAGTGCAAGATCAGTCCGTCACTGTGCAAAAAAGAGGCTTAGAAACACTGCTGTTAAGTGAAATTATGTGTGTGATAGCTCTGCAGCAGTTGTGTAGCACTGGTTCTTATTCTGTGTCATTTTGACACTTTTATCCCTCCTTTTTTGGCTCAATGAAGGATTGTCGATCACGCATCTTGAGTTGTGTGAAACTTACTCCCCAGGAACACAGCAGCTAAAGTGTGTGCACTGCTCCGGTGCACTCGTTCACAAACCAGTGACTATT
This sequence comes from Conger conger, assembly GCF_963514075.1. Lineage (NCBI taxonomy): Eukaryota > Metazoa > Chordata > Actinopteri > Anguilliformes > Congridae > Conger > Conger conger. The sequence continues at coordinate 39,136,755 of NC_083765.1, read as the reverse complement.
TCACACTCCAGTTACCATGGTACTACAGGGAAGAGAGCTGATTGGAGGACAGGCATAACTTGCACTGATGACAACTGGCAGCCTGAGTGTGACTGACAGGTTGTTGGAAGGATTCAGTATTAGATACCCACCCTGCTTGATGTAAACTCACTCTACCCCTGTCAGGGCAAGGCCGACTGTGTATGCAGGAAATACAGGATGTATACAGTTTTGAATTTTGTTTTATTGTAATTTGTATACATACAAATCAATACAAAAAAGAAAAACAGACAAATGAATAGCTGCGTTAACAAGTTCTAAGGAGAGTATCTGGCAAACAGGCACAATAACAAATATTACCACAAATGGTAATTAAATGTAGGACACAGCTGAAAGTTGATTTGCTTTTGGTAGCCATGTTTTTTCAGCTGTCAACTTGTTGTTATACACTGTGGCGGCTGGGCTCGGTATGCAGGAAGGAAGTAGGGCAATCTGAGGACCGTGCCTACTGGTTAAGTAGACACACACACCTGGACAGCATTATGAATCAGTCAAGGAGTTAAAAGTGTCCTTCTTTTCACAGTAGGTGGCTGAGACCAGGGAACCGCTGTACGAGAGGCAGAGCTGTGTTCGCAAAGACGGAAAGAGCTAAGGAGCTGAAAAGCTTGGTTCGATTTATTATTATTATTATTATTTTTACCTGGAACCAGTGAGGGGGAAGGGCGAAGGGATAAACTTTCTGTTCATTTTTAGTCGTACTCTCTTGCTCTGCCTCCCTTTCTTGCTCCACATTAAATATTAAAAAGGCGGTGCAATCCGGAATTTTCATATCTTCTTGTGTCCGCCTCTTCTGTCCTCTCAGGGATGTGTCATGGTGTGTGACATACTGTATACTTTATTAGGAACTTTGCCCAAAATGCAGCTTAGGAGTTATGGCCATTTGTCTTCTATAGCACCACCTGTTAATGGATCTATACCGAACTCTGTTGGCTTAAGCCTAATGTGTGATGCATGTCATGTCCTAAGCTTTATAATGATTTAAAGTTAAAGCTCATTACATCAACAGAGGCCACACACACAAAATAATATAAACCAAAAACAAAACAATAAATAAATAAATAAAACAAAATGGAAGAGAGGTACCTCATCATCATGTACGTCCAAATAATTACATATCATCACATACATTCCAATAAAATAAATACTGTTTCTGAACATTGAGAGACATTTTTACTAATATTTGGCCAGTCTTCTTCAGTTATAGATCCATCAAGGTCCTTTTCCAATTTAGTACAAATTTTAGTTCTATTATCCAGCATATATTGCAATATTTCCTGATATATTTGTAAGTATTTATAGAAATTGTTTGAAAAACGATATATTCTTGTAATATATTACAAATAAATAAATTCCCCCTTGAAATTGATGAGAGAAACATAAAATCACTGTATACAAGTTTTGTAGGTATCATCATTGTGAGATTGTGAGATTGGGTTGTTGAATTTCATAAATGTATGCACATCTTCCCATATTTTTCCTAAATGGAGAACCAACTGGTGTTTAGTAATGTCATTCACATTTTTAACCCAAAATAAAGGAGATCTTTCTGTTCAAAAGGCAAAGTATACCACAGTTCTATTGTTTTCCATGTACACCCAATGTCCTGTAACCATATTTTAATTGTCTTCAGTTGTGCAGCCAAAATAATAGAATTTCATATTTAGTAGACCCAGTCCTTCTGAGGTGAAAAATATAAAATGTTAATTTTAATCCCAGGAGTACTGTTATTCCAGATGAAATTTATCAAATCAAGATTTTGGTACTGATATAAGTAGAGTTTGAAATAAATAGTTACTTAGTTAGTTTGATAAATAGTTTGGTAATATGTTCATCTTTATTATTTTAACTCTTCCTAGGATTGAAATTGGTTGCCTATTCCACCTCTGGATATAATTTTCTCTTTTATTTAAAAGTTGAGGATAATTCCTTTAATACGTCTTCTCTGAACTGTTTGTTAATGTAAATATTGAATGAGCCAATCATGTGGCAGCAACTAAATGCATAAAAGCATGCAAGAGATTCAACAGCAATTGCAAAAAGACTTGGGGACAGGGTCATCCTTGTCTGGTTCCTGGTTCCTGATTCTCATATTCAAAAATACAATTCCAGAAAAATGCAATTCCTAAATTTGAATAGAATAATGCTATACATTACATTAACAATAATATGATTTGTTTGCTTAATCTATCTGAAAGCTTTGTTTGTCCAGTCAAGATAATGTATTCAGCACTTGGTCAGGTATGTTAAAAACTTTCCCAAAGTTTGCCGAACTTCTCGCCTATTCCAGTCAGCCTCCAGATGGTTGTAATGCACATCCTGAGTTGTTCTCTCCTTATCCTGTTTTTCTTATTTCTTTTGAAAATATTTGTATTTCATAATTAGCTGAATTTATTAGACAGAGAGAAAGAGAGCGAGAGAGAGAGAGAGAGAGAGAGAGAGAGAGAGAGAGAGAGAGAGAGAGAGAGAGAGAGAGAGAGAGAGAGAGAGAGAGCGAGAGAGAGAGAGAGAGAGAGCGAGAGAGAGAGAGAGAGAGAGAGAGAGAGAGAGAGAGATAAATTATTTTCACATCATTCAAAATCTTTTTTGTTATGGTTATGTGAAACTGTTAGATAATATTTCCACATGGATCTGGAATGAATAAATGCATTTCATGTTATGTTTTTGTTATGATGATAAGGAGTTTTGGCAGTCATTGAAATGTTAGATTTAGGCAGAATTTGTACTGTTATTCAGCAAAAACAACAAATGACACATATTTGGAATTGTTACATTTTCTTGGTAATTAAATAGCAATGCTATGTGATGTATGTACTTTACTCAGACCTGTATGCACTTTACTTAGACCAAACTACACAGTTAAGTGTTCAGTGTTATATCAAGTCTTGCATAATGCAGTGCATATGACTTCAAATTTACTTTGTTAAGACTTGAACTAACACTGGACATTTTATTGTTTATATAAGCAACACATTGTAAATCACATATCAGTCAAGATAAAGAGTTATATTAGTAAACAACTGCTGGTCACATTCCCGTTGTCTGTAAATTAATATTTATTTAATTAGACAATGAACATTTTTAAAGTGGGATCCTTTCGGTATGCACATATAATTGATCTTCATAGGGAACTTTGTGTTGGGTGGTTTTACATTTTATGTTCTCTTCATTTTTTCAATAACACAGTTGGCCAGATATGACACATGGGTTTTACTTACCATGCATTACCTAAGCTGTGATGCCTTATTCAGCAAAAACATTTTTTTATAAATTCATCTTTATTAGAGTACTTATGAAAAAGCTGAAGGCATCTATTAAATTTTGCACTCCCAATTAAAAATAATAATAATAATTGCATGTGTTATAGATAAATTCATTTTATTTTTAGTAATATTCAATTCTATCAGTTATATCATGCCATTAAAATGCATTTGTACAACCATGATATTGCCTACAACAGGTATATAACAAAGTGTTTTTTCTGTAATCTGTCTTGTGCAGAGGATAGATATTCAGCAAAAGGAGTGCTTTCCCAAAGCTGGCATGTTGTATTAATCTTCTTCAGAAAGATTTCAATAGATGGCAGCATCCTCACTGTGACACCTAATGCCTGCCGCAACAGGCCGACCCCTGGGGAACCGAGCTCCGAGCTGATGGAGGCCTATTTCCACACCACGAAACTTCGCCTGCGTTTTAGGACGGAAAGAGACCCCCTAAATGTATAGTATAACAGTATGGCAAACTTGTAAAGTAAATCAATGCAACATACCCAAACAAACACTCCAGAGTTTGGGGTATGTTTTACATTTTTCTGAGCCCATTTTATTCATTTTGGGCTCATATGAATTGACTTGCATAAACACTAAGCATTTCACTATCTAAATGGAATTTAGATAGTGCTATTTCTTAGATTTTTATGTGTTTAGAATGAGGTTTGTGGAGAGCCACTGCCTCTGTGTTACTCTCCATGCAAGCAAACAACCAGACCAGTGGCTATGAGACCCGGCACTCCACCCCCCAATCCTGATCAGAGAACAGATCTGACAAACTAATACAGGCTGCTTCTCTTTTCTCCTTTTTTCCAATTTCTGCAGTCTGTCTGTTCCTTCTCTCTTGATGACACAGATGAAGCCTTCATCCCAACAGCCTGACCATTGAACTCTTTCCTTCTTACTTTCTTTCTCTCCTTTCTTTTTCCATTCCTTTTGTCCTGGCTCTGTGCTGGCACATTCCCCAGCCTGCTTTTCGCACAATGTGTTCAATGTCCCCACACACTGTGCCTACTCGAGTGATCAATACGACACACATTTCCATTAAGGACAGTACTAAGATGAATCAATCTGTTATCTAATTACAGTATGTGTGTAATAGTTGAGTGCTGTGAATCCCTGCCGTAGATAGATTCCCCTACGCATTGCCATTGTAAACATAGCACCTCTGCTCTGTTCTTACTTATATTGTTTCTATCTACTTTTTCTATCTAAATGAAAAACATGTACAGTGTCAAAATATACATGATAATGTAAACATACAATTAATATTTTATATTTTATCTCCTGATATGAAAGCTATTGATTTTGGTAAATAGAAAGTACAATGTTTCGTGCACTGTGTTGAAGCATGTTTCAGCTCCACAGGACAGAGTTGCTTGAGTTGAATCAACATGATATTTTGTTTTAAGCATTTTGCTGTGTAGGGACAGCTTTTTACAGCAGAAGTTATTGACTGTTTTTTTTCAAGCTCTTTTTTTTAAATCATTTTATGAAGTGTGCTGTTCACAGGGAGACATTTTTGTAAATCCAAATCAGTTTGTCAATATCACCCATTCCTGTGTTGCACATTAGTTAGTTTTGTTTCATGCGGATTGAGACATTATGTTTCTCACCTCTTTATAAACCTGGGGTCTCAGGCATATAATTGCTGTGGATTTCATCCTACATTTCATCGTATAACGAACCAAATAACAAACTTGTATTTGCAATAAAACATAAGGAAACATAATGGCAGAATATGAAAAAATGGCTGCAAATAAAAAAAATAATTCTCTGCTCTTAAATTCTCATAATAGTTTTTATTTCCTGGTATTTACACCTAGATGTGTTCAACTACTTAAAACATAGCACCTTTGGTATCAGACCACCCAGTTTTTAGATGAGGAAAAGTATTGGAACAGAGAGTATTAAAGTAAATGAAAGTAATTAACACTTAATATTTGGTAGCAAATCACTTGCTTGCAATAACTGCATCAAGCCTGTGACCCATTGACATCACTAAACTGTTGGTTTCTTCTTTTGTGATGCTTTTCCAGGCTTTTACTACAGTCTCTTTCAGTTGTTGTTTGTTTCGGGGGGTTTTTCCCTTCAATGTCTTCTTCAGGAAGTAAAATGCATCTTCAATTGGGTTAAGGTCTGGTGATTGCCTTCGCCAGTCTAAAACCGTCAACTTTTTCTCCCTATTGAAGTCCTTTGTTGTGTCATTGTCTTGCTGCAAGATGAAGTTCCTCCCAATTATTTTGGACGCATTTCTCTGTAAATTGGCAGACAGAATGTTTTTGTTGACTTCTGAATTCATCAACCACCATGAGTTACATCATCAATAAAGATTAGTGAGCCCACTCCAGAAACAGCCATGCAAGCCCAAGCCATGACACATTCTCCACTGTGCTTCACAGATGAGTTTGTATGTTTTGGATCATGAGCAGATCTTTTCTTTCTCCACACTTTGGCCTTTCCATCACTTTGATAGAAGTTAATCTTGATCTCATCAGTCCACAAAACTTTGTTCCAGAACTTTTGTGGCTCATCTTTGTACTCCTTTCTGAATTTTAATCTTGCCTTCCGATTTTTACAACTGATGAGTGGTTTGCATCTTGTGGTATAGCCTCTATATTGCTGCTCTCTAAGTCTTCTTTGAACGGTTGATTGAGATACCGTCACCCCTGCCCTGTGGAGATTGTTTTTGATGTCACTGACTGATGGTTTGGGGTTTTTCTTCATAACTCTCACAATGTTTCTGTCATCAACTTCTGTTGTTTTCCTTGGTCGACCTGTTCGATGTCTGTTGCTCCATGCTTTCGCCTGCAGTTTCTTTCTTTTTCAGGGAATTCCAAGTTGTTGTACAAGCTATCCCCAATGCTTGTGCAATGGCTCTGATTTACCCCCTTTTCTAAGCTTTGAAATGGCTTGCTTTTCTCCCAAAGACAGCTCTCTGTTCTTCATGTTGGTTTATATTTTCTAAGACAAATGCAGTCTTCACACGCAAAACCCAAGGCTAAAACCAAGAATAGACATTCAGAACTATTTATTGCTTAACCAATCAATCTAACAGGCCACATCTGGGCAACAGGAAACACCTGTCAGTCACATGTTCCAATACTTTTGCTCACCTAAAAATTGGGTGGTCTGATACAAAAGGTGATATGTTCGAATCTAGGTCAAAATACCAGTCAATAAAAGCTGAAATTCGGATCTCATCTCACATACATCTTTTAACCTCAAACTAAATTGTCTTCGGTGTATAGCAAAAACAAGGAATTGACCTTTCTGTTCCTATACGTTTGTAGGGGACTGTATTTGTGAGCTATTCACATTCAGAACTGTGCTATAGCACTGTTGGAGGACAGCAAAACACTCACTGTGTGTTTTTAAGGGCCAAACAGGTTTCTTTGCACATGAGGATGAGTCCATACCATTACCCAGAGCCAACCTGTCCAAGCTTTCCAAGTAAACACGTCAGGCGCGTTCTCATCGGCACTTTTATGGATATTAAATAAAAGTATATATGTGTGATTTATGGAATCCTTTTCATCCTTTCACCCATTTTATGAATCATGCGCATTCAGGATTCAGTAACTGGTCATAGGATAAAATGTAGGATGAATTCTACATGCCAATTCTATCCATAAGGCCCTTGGTGCTGTTTGGCTATGGGTAGCATTCAGAATCGAAGTCAATTCCATTTTAATACAATTGTCATGAATTTAAATGCAATTAATTAATTGAAAATGTCCCATAATACTGTATATTATGACGTTTGTTTTGATCATTACTTGAATTTCAATTGGGGGAACTCAACACCCTCTTTGTCACCACCCATTATGGTGACTTTAAAGTGCATTTAAAATTTGAAAAGAAATGTAGAAGAAATGTAGACAGAAAAAAAAGGCCTGCCTTTCAGTGTGCAGGGAAATCATTGAGACAAATTAATCCTTCCCCTTTTAAATTGACACCGTAATCCATCATGGGTGAATCGAACACTGCAAGCTATCTCACATTTAATGCCTTCAGAGAATGGCCCTCAGGGCAAGCACTCAGACTGAGGGGAGGAGAGTAATGCACACCACTGAATGAACCACACACACTCTCACACTCATATGTACTTTCTCTGTCACACACTGAAAAACACATACACACACTCTCTCACACTCATATGTACTTTCTCTGTTACACACTGAAATACTCACACACTTTCACACTCATATGCACGTTCTCTGTTACACACTGAAATACACACACACACACACACACACACACATGCACTTTCTCTGTTACACACTGAAATACACACATACACATTCACATGCACATGCACATACACACGCACACTCTTACACTCATATACACTTTCCCTGTTACACACTGAAATACACACACACGCATACACTCACATGTACACACACATTCAACACATGCATAAATGCACATACACCATATAAACACATATACACAAATACACATACACACATACTCTCTCTCACACACACAGACTTTCACACTCCTATGCACTTTCTCTGTTAGACACTGAAATACACACACAAACACACACACACACACACACACACCCACACACTTCCAATGTAAGTATGTACAACTCACATTCTCTCTTCCACTTCATTGCGTCCTTCCTCATGAAGGCGAGTCGATTCACTTAACACATATCATATCTTGACTTTCATTGTATTAATTGTCATTGTATAGCTTTTCAAGTTCTTCAAAAGCCGACACACATCAACCTGTAGTACAGATCCACATTTATTTCATTTTATTTTGCAAATTAACATTCGTTATGACAGGCGTCTATTGTCACATGTTCCAGCACTAATGCATTGCTCATCTTCACAGATGGAGCAAAAAGATGGAGAAGCAAGGATAATCCAGGTAAAAAACAGATGACAGGGAGTTCTAGGAGAACAAGGCTTCAAATAAAAAACAGGACAGAGCATAACTGCGGAATTACTTTCTCATTTAACCAATAATCTTTATTTGCTGCGGAGAGCAATATTTTTTAGATTGGTCCAATCAAAGAGTGACATTATAGTTTGGCATTTAGTAGATGCTCTTATCCAGAGTGACTTACACAACCCGTTCATCTTTACATATTACATTTAGACAGCTGGATATTTCCAACTAAAGCCATTCAGGTTAAGTACCTTCCTCAAGGATAACAGTGACAGAGTGCTTGCTAGCAAGTGGACCAGCAAGCTTTGAGGTCGCACACAAAAAGGGGCAGCCTGTAGCCTCGTGGCTAAGGTACATGACTGGGACCCGGAAGGAAGGTTGTACCCACAATAATATCTGCACAGCTGTTGGGACCTTTAGTAGGGCCCTTAACCCTGCATTGCTCCAGAGGGGAGGTTGTCCCCTGCTTAGTCTAATCAACTGTAAATCACTTTAGATAAAAGCATCTGCAAAATAACAAACTATTACTATTACATGCACAGTTCCCGAATCATTATACTACAATGCCAAGGGTTCCAGAAACCTCACTCTGCCAAGAAAACATATGACGACAGAAACATCAAGCAAGCAAATTGTTACAAAATGTTTGCTCCAACTACAGTAAATAGAACAAACTGTGAAATTAGAGATAAAATAAAATAAAAAAGAAAGTAACATAGCACATTTACAGCTTATTATGGCTATTCCACTTCGGCCAACAATTTGTTTCATTCCGGTTCATCACAATTTAATTGTAGCCAGTCGCTAAATCTTACAGCACACTGTCCAGGTTGTTCAACATCAAATTGTATTGGTGCTACTTGGTTACTGTCAGTATCCTGGTCTACCATGTGTCCTCTGCTGTCATCTCCAGTGGAGGCCATCAAAATTCCATGCCTCTGCTTCTCCATGTATTTGAAATGGCTATTGTCCATTTATCAGACCAGTGATATTAACTCTGACCCTTGGACAGCTGAGTTGCTGGTTTTATAATATCAGCGACCGATTCAGACCCCATAAACACCTGTGTCCACCTGTGTAATTTACTGCTTTAATTGTTCAAGTAAATTATGAGTGACAATATAAAACATCCGTTTTCCTTGTTTCTCTTTGTATTACACCTCAGTTGACAGAGGGACATTTTCAGCAAAATAATAATGAGACATTTTTCGCAAAGTAATAATATGTTGTATTGAAGTGTGTGTGTGTGTGTGTGTGTGCTTGTATGTGTGTGTGAAAGAGAGAGAGTGTGTGTATGTATGTGTGTGTATGTGTGTGCATGCATGCATGTGTGCATGTATGTGTACGTGTGTGTGAATAACCCAGCACCCAAAGAACTTAATCAAAGAGGCCTTCAGCTGTAACTGGTCTAAGGGCACACAGCGCACACACAATGCTTAATAAATACACCTCTCACTTATGGGTATTAACCTATGCATCCTACTTTGCTAACCACGTGTGGAACATCATTAAGTGCTCCAGATTAAATAAAAGAGAAAAGCATATTTAATTAATGAAAGGGAGGGACATTTCTTTAAATATTTCAAGGCTGGCTGCAGCAGAGCTGGATTTCATCTCGTCATTGACATTATGGAAGGTGGCTCATGCACTCGTCTGTCTGTCTGTGTGTCTGTGTGTTTATGTATGTGTGTGTGTGTGTGTTTATGTGTGTGTGTGAGTGAGTGTGTGAGTGTTTATGTATGTGTGTGTGTATGTGTGGTTTCAGCTAGAGTGAGAGAGAGTGCTATCTGTGAGTGTATCTGTGTGTATGCGCATTTGTGTGTATAAATGTGTGTACATTAGCATATGTGCACATTGCTGTACAGAGCTCTTAAGTGGGAATGATATAGTAGATAAACAGCAGTATGTATTTGCATTCTTAGTTTAATAAGCACTTGTATCTAAAATATCAGTAGGTAAATTTAAAAATAGTGCATATAGTATATGGTAGTATTATGAATACAGATCTTTTGTTACATATATAAACAGGGAATACTGCTGCTATTTGCCCTTATGTCGTTTTCTAGCTACATGTAATAATGATACAAAATATAATAATAATTATAATAATAATAATACTTATTATTATTATTATTATTATTATTATTATTATTACTGTCAAATGACATGATACATTTATTTTCAAATTTTTTATTTTTGCAATACATTCATTAATAGAATCCAAATGGAATTTAAACCATATCTTAAACTAAGTGCAAAACAACATGTGACGCTTTCTCGTGTAACCTAGTCGAGTGGGTTATGAGGTCAGAGCTCAGTGTTAATAATAATTAGTGATTACATGCATATTTGTTACACAGATGCCAGTTCCCAAATTTCCCAAATATAATTCAAATTTTAACAGGCTGCATGCTACATTGGGATGCTCACTTACCACTTATCTGAAGTTGCAACACATTTATATAATTTGTGCAAATAATATGTGATTGAATTACATGGAATTTGATGTGATATAAGTACTTTCTCTACAGAATATTATGCACTAACCCAATATTGTAGGTAAACCATGTAATCTTTTAATCTGAAATAAGCAGTGACCAAAATAGAAAATATGTCAGCTCTGACTACAGGTTAGACTGAAGTCTTCTGCTATGAGAACATTTGAGGATTGTTTCCACAATTACATTTTAATTGCAATCAAGTTCTGCTCCATTTTAATATTTTCCACTAATTTATTTGTTTATTAATGCATTCATAAACTTTTTAGAATTTGTTTAAAGATCAATTATCTGCTTACTTTCAATCCTACCTGAATGTTACATACCGTTCCGATCAGATCAGCAATGCTGCCAGACTGAGTGATGGTTTGAATTGGAATTATGAATGACACACCAACAAACGTTAGCCTACGACAGTGTGTTAGATTAGAATCGATATAATCTGAAGATATCCATCACACAGCATCAGACGGTTGCGGAAGCGGTTTTCGCGTGTACCTACCTAATCAACAGAGTTGGAATTACTTCTTAAGCGGTTTGCCATTCCATAGTTTTGGCCTTCACTCAATCCTTCTCATTCTCCAACCGGTAACAGCGAACACAATAAAAATACAAGATGACTGTCTCAAGTACTCACACATGCACGTCTCCGTTCAGTCTACTGTGCGATTTATAATTTTATACAACTATCTCCCCCGATCCGTAATTGACATCATTCAAACTGCAAGTCCATCTATTTTTATTTTGTCCTTAAGCTTAGGCAGTGTATATAAGCAAGTTGTTTGTTCAATTTATTATTATTATTATTATTATTATTATTATTATTATTATTATTATTATTATTATTACTGCAATTCAAGATCATGGGAACGAGCTGATGATAGGAAATCTCAGTAATTTCCCCGCAACTGCACGGGAAATAAATCTTCTGAAACAGGTCTGTGGATTTGAGTGTCGGCTACTTTGCATCAGAATGCAATGCAAATAGCGCGCAGTTTAAACGCCATTGTCACGATTAGGCTACTGGGTAGCCTACTTGAAAAGTGGTAAGATGCCAGTTGGATAAACAAAGATGTAGTGACAAGATAATTAGATTAGTTACGGATGTTTTAATTTTTTAAATAATATTTTACACAATTTGTCCTGGAATTTTACAAATTTTTCCTGGACATTGCATCTTTCACTGACCACATTTCATGCACGCAGTAGGCCTATGTAGGGTACATCTTTCTTTATTATTAGTATTCGTGGCAATAGCAGTAATAACAGTCTAATGCTTATAAGAAAAATAATGTATCATAATATATCATGGCGACTAAGAATAAATCATATTGAAGACGCATACGATTATTTTACCTCAATTAAATTAAACATGGCAAATCTCCACGTAAGGCGCGAGAAAAAAGCATGCGAGTAAAATGTTATTTTAAGTTGAAGTGGGCTATTTAATGCCTTTAAGTTTCTACAGACTGCAGCGGCACTCTTTTCAACAAATGTAGGCTATTTGCAGTTAATACATCATTCTCTGTTTTAGATCAACGCTAAGCTTAAGCTTACAGTCTCCAAGTATGTTTGACGTATGAATGGCACAATCCGTATTTTAATATATGAATTCAGAAGAAGAACAGTCGTTGCATTCTCGATGTAAAAGGTGGGTAGATTTATATGACCACTTAACGGAGGCCAATCCATTAGCGGAATGTTCTCTGTAGGGGAGACAATTAATTTATCTTGACTATTTTCGCGTCTTCTGACTCAATTAGCTCCTTAAAGTTGATTAGCCTGGTTAACCTTTGCTCTGCGCTAGGCCTGGAAGGTTAATCGGGGCAGGCAGCGACCCCTGAGGTCGGAGTCCCTCGCATCCACTGCTCGGAAGACCGAGGCGACAGCAGAGATAAGATTAGAGTGAACTTTCGTCTCTTCGCCTTTAACACCTGGATGCTCACTTGCGCATCTCCATCGAATCGATATCGAGTTTCAGTTCAGGGATAGAGTGCTTTAAAATTTTAAATTTTAACTGAATGAGGTGGAGCAATTCTCTCTCGATTTGAGATATAAATGCGCTGTGGCACAAGGCAGTGTGTCTGAAGTGGAGGAAATGTTTATGAAGCGGAGGCCTGCTTGAGTATTTGTACAGGCCTACTTCTGTTTTCTCGTAATTTTTATACTTTTCAATTATCTTATTTCACACAAGACCTTGATTGTTCAGTTTGAGGCTACTATTCTGTTTCCATCTTTTTTTTTCATGTTTTTGTTTTATTTCGCTCAGTCCATTTTCCCGGCACTTCGACTGAGGCCACTCAGCGTGTGAAGTTCCTTCCTTTTCCCAGGGCACAGTGGTTCTCAACAACTCGTCTCTCCTAATCACTGCCTATCGATCCGTCTAACTCCGCTTATCCCGGCGAGGACACATCCCAACGCACCCTGCCTGGGAGGGAGCTCTTTGCTTTACAAACAATAATAAAGTGTTTTACCCCTTTCTCGGCTCTCTGAACAGAGAAAATCGTTAAAGTTCCTACTATTTGTGTGTGATCAGTAAATATTTAGTGTGATGACATCCCCAACTCTCCCCCTAATCGATGGCGATCCCTACGGGGGTGAGCTATTGTGTATGGTGTCTCGCTGAGCTCTTCTTACAGATATTACGTTATGTATGTGAAGGACATTACGGGTGTCCAGAAAAAAAAATGATATGATATAGCTTACATTTTCCATACTATGACGGACTATCCTCCACTATCATTTAGGCCAGGGCTGTCAAATCGTGTCCTATGAGATCTACTGTCCTGCAGGTTTTCAACCCTAACAAAACACACCTCATTCAACAGCTACAGATCTGCTAATTTGTAGAATCAAAATTAGGGTTGAAATGAAAACCTACAGGAAGGTACTGGTGTAGACTGTTAGCCATCATTACATGGCTCCAATACAATTGTTTGTCTTGCCTTGCCTTCCCTTCTCTACCACAGTTCTCTCAAGTCAGTCCATGTAGGTCTACACAGTAAATGACCCAGTGTTAATTATAAATATAATTTTACATATATGGGCTAATAACACTGGATCATATATACACAAAGCCTTTCTCGATTTCAATCTTATGCGCGGATGTAGCAGCACTCTATTCCAAAACACACACTTCTGTATCCATGCACCACTAATTGTTCATTTATTTCAAGTGTTTTATTTGAACAAACCTTTTTTAGAAACAGCTGAGGCAGAAAACGCCTTACATACTTTTTTTGGATGAGGAATCACCCTGTGTCCATTGAAAGGCATTGATCCGAAAAGGCATTGGTTGGGGGAGGGGGGGGGCGAGAAAAAAATCGAGCGAGTGAAAAAATAAGCGACCCTCTCGGTACATCTCGCGATCCAGTGCGCCGTATCAATAGTCCATACCCTGGGCCTTCGACAGAGCTCATGCTTTCCAAGTGATCTAGATGTAGTACGGGAGTGGTAAAGAAAACAAAGGCCCATCAAACATCAAAATCCGCCAAATAAACGAATATCAGACATATAAATAAAAAAATAAATAAGAAAAAACAACAACATTATAAGCTGTTACAGCTTATAATGGCCTAAGGCCAACATACATTTCAATCATAGTATCAGCACGAAGGGAAAATTCAAGAGAGAAGCATTTAGAACTAATTTGCATGAAATATTATTATTGTTGTTATTATTAGGCCTATTACTTTTGCTGTTGTTATTGTTGTTGTTACTCCTGCTGCATAATTGTTGTTTTAATTGTTATCATTTTCTATTATTATTTCCTCCAATATTAATGAAGCTAAATATCATTTGTTGCATCGTCCGATAGTAGCCTATATCCAGAAATGTTAAAGAAGCATGCTTGTTGTCTGTACTTTTCTTATGTTTTTCCTTCTCATTGTTGACACGGTTTGCTGTACTTTACCACGGCATTTAAATCGGAATCGGAATCGTAATCTTAAATTAAATGTTATCTACGTTATATGCTAACTCATAACCTATATTTGACATTTATGTTAGTTTACAGTACAGTAGGCTTTTTTACAACGCAAAGTGTCACTGACGGATTAGAAAATTAATCACAGGGAATGACTAAATGCATGCAATAGCCTAGGCTATACAGAGTCTTTCTAGATTGGGAAAATGGTTGGTTAAAAAAATAAGTAAGCTATAAACTATAACCATATAAGAGCGCTTTCCTTGTAAACAGACAGGTGTCTCTAATGACTCCCTCCCTCTCCGCATTTCACAGCCCACGCGACGCAGCAGTGTGGAATATCGTGTTTTGCCTTCTGCGGAACATCAAAAAGCACACCGTTAAAGCGTCCTTTCGTTCTTTCTGTAGGTAAAACAAATTCCAATAGACTCGGTTTGTTCTCCAAAATGTATTTTAATCCCTATTTTCTTTATTTTTAAAGAATATTATATTATACTCAACATACAAAAGGCCACGAGGATCTGAACAATAAAAAAAGTTGAAAACACGAGGTAAACTAATTTGGCGCATGTTATGGTTAAGATAATGGCAGTTTTGTTCCATTAAGTTTTTACAGTTAGATTTTTATATCATTACGGCGTCTTCTTGGGTGTGCATACTTCATAAGAAGTAGCATCGTTGGTTATCCAGCCAAAAAGAAAGAAGAAGATCGACTTTTATATAACTCATAAACGGAAAGAAGAATGATGCATCATACGGAAGACGAATCAGCAACATATGCATTTGGTACGTCTGTTTGAATTAATCTGTATTTGCATGTGGATATGGGTAGCCAACATATAGTTTATTACATTTTCAGATCTGTTTGATCTTAATGGTGCAAATGAGGTAGGCTATAATATGCGTTTTGATGTATATCGATTTAACAGGAACACAGTGAACAAACGGGTTATTGAATAAAAGGCATTTGTAACTAGACTTGTCCAACGGCTATGGCTTTCCAGCGGCTCCTTTATACAGTTCCACGTGTCCCTGAAAAAGTATGCCAAGGCAAGAATTTATGTAGAACACACACGCATATGCATATATTTCCCGCAAATTATGATATGATTATTTTTATGTGTGTACAGCTTTGGCGTGGCTATGGCTGACAGAATTGCTGCCTCTAGGCTACCCCATGCAAGTATTACAATTATCGCCGTTCCCAGTTTATCGCAGAGGACTGAAAACAATAATGACAAGCGTCCTTGCATTCATCAAACAAATGGAGCAAAATGTGCAGACTCACCACTGGAAAGACTCGGTAAAATCCAGAATGAGACGGGTATAATTTACAGCGCGTTAGTATTCTTTTGACAGCCAATTTTGCAGAAAAAGAATAAGGAAGGAAACAGGGAAATGACCGGAGGGGAAAGTGCTGCACTCAGGCTAAATGTGTCAATAATTGTTTTTTTTTTAACAAGAGTAGCCTGCACACAAAAAAACAACAAACCGACAAAAAACACTCCAGTGCGCATCCAGAACTGATAGGCTACGAAAAGGTAAAAGTGAAGACCAACACACCGTAGTGCTGCGACGTCCAAGGCAATTAGGTGGAAACTCCTAAAGCGGTAATCTGATTAAAATGGACAGTAGTGACTAGTGTTGGCGAGAGAGAAAAGATCGAAGCAGGTTCCGTCAAAGATGGCTCTTCTATATTTGAGCTAGGTTCGAGGCTGAAATTATACATACGCTAGGGGGCACCCAGACACTATAATAGATGCTGTCTCCGTTATTTCTTCTTCATGGACAGCATATTCTCCGTTTTTGCCCTGTAAATTTCAGGAGGACCCGACTCCTGACAGCCCTCCTTTCAATGTACCACAAGCCGAATGAAAAAAAAACGAAAAAAAAAAAACAGGGACACAGGGGGATCTACTACGCTCGCCAGTGGTTGTATGCTTGCAGATTACAGCCAGCAAACCTAACAAAACATGAACTATAGGACCACATTTCTCAGATGGACGAACATACCGCTATGTAGCCTAATTCCACATTAATGCACTAATGGATATATATGCATATTTGGATTTAGACATGTAATTGATTATGTACACATGTATTACGTTTTATATGTTTGTTTCTGTTTCCAAGAACATCCTTCGGGAATTCAACACTATTTTACCATTGCATGTCAATCCCTGGCTCAATTTTCCAGAAATTCTGCGTTTTGACAATTGCCTTTATTCTGGCTAAACTGTAAGTCGAAAATCATTGGTTCTGCAGTTAGATGTCATGTTATACCTACATGACATAAATTCTCCACGTTTAGCTTCCCATCAAGCCAGATCTGAAAGTCTGGTCTGTTTTATTGTGATTTAGATTTATTTACCCAGTTCCAGATGCTTAGGATTGTTTTGCAATTGTAGGCCTATAAGTATGTGCGGTTGCATACTTGATTGAGTACGCTTTTCTGCACCATACCGCTAGAGTTAAAAAAAGAAAAAGAAATATATACATAAGGTGATAATATCTTACGCGCGTAAGTGTAAATGAAAATGTCTCGTTTGCAGATTCGTGTCGTATAATGTGAATATGCTGCTATACGTTTGGCTTCACAAAATCAACAGAAGGGTAATTATTTCTATAGTCATCTATTATGATTGTGTAAAAAATTGAACAGTAAATACATATTAATTTTAATAATACAAGAGTACCCTACGTGGAGTATGGTTAAGTACGTTTCTTAACCACGACGACACAGTACCAGTACCCTAGCGGAAACATAAAATTGGCAATATGACATAATACCACCATCTATACACCAATAAGACACGAACACGCTTGCCATTATACTAATTTTGATTTATTTACAATTACATGCACGTGTGGCCAAAATACAACATTAGTGCAACTTTATAATACACTCTATTGAGAATAATGCATTATGAGGTCGTGCAAAGTGCTGAATTTAAATGCCATGTGTAATAGGATATGTTACTATTACAATTGCCTTAATTTACATTTTGAGAATAAATTTACAATGACCACGTCTAAAATATTTTTTTGCACGTTCAAAAAAATAATTTGAGATTGAATGCCGCCGTTCTTATTTTTAGTATAATTTTTCGGTCGTACAGTAACACTTCTCTCCTTAAGACCAAGCTGATTATCCAACTACCAGCCTTTTCTTTGGCAAAGCACCAAGTAGCACAAGTGCCGATTAGCCAATGGGGTTCAGGGGGCGGTCCATGAGCTCTGACCAGTCAAACACTGTCACTTTCCTTATATGGCAGCCCATCTCCATGGTAACGTGTGCTAAGTTGCAGCAGTCGTGTCAAAGTTCACTATATAGAGAGTGCAGCGAGCTGATCAGAGAGAAAGCGCTCTGCCAGTCTCGCTACTACAAATCGCAATCACTTCCTAGCCTCCCCCTTTTTAACATATTTGATCACTTTCATTCTCTGATCTCTTTCTTATTATTTTACGTGCATGAAGGAGGTTCTATAGGTTGTGAGCTTTTTTTTTCATTAGTACTCTTGCTTGCCGGAGAGTTGACTTCATCTTATTTGACTGAGGCACTGGCTTTCGACTGCACGCTGTTGTCTCAATAAGAAAAGGAAGCAACATAATCCTTTCTTTTTTACCGGCAAAAGATTTTCTTCGGAACTTCTCATGGAATTTGGGATCGATCGCTCACTGCTGTTGTCTTTTTAGAGTTGACTTTGGTTTAATTTAAATCTTTTGCTTTTTGCTTTTTGTGCATCAGCAGCATCTCTACTGTATCGGCTCTTCGTTGATTCACAGTGTATATCGGTTGTCTTGCTTTTATTATCACTTTTTTTCTTTATTGGTTTTCCTTCATGGGCTTTCTGAATGGCTGACTGCAAGACTCTGGATTTGGCCTCTGAGTGCGCGGCTGCTGCTCAGTTCGTCAACACATCAGGTTTAAAACATCACCTAAGGTGTTTCTTCATTTAAAGGAACATATTGTATGTTTTCTTTGCTTCCGTGAAGTGTCAGAGGACAGCCAAAAAAACATAAAGCAGTCGTTTATGCATTTTTTAATTATTTTTGCTCGACCGGTTACAGTCTGCTGCGTTATTCTGAAACTATAAAAACACTACGACACCAAAAAAAAAAAAAAAAAAAAAAAAACGGGAGACAAAAAGTTTCTTAACGTTGACTGATAGATATGGCAATGGTAGTGTGGAGGGGCTCCCAGGACGATGTCGCCGAGACGCAGGGCACCCTCTCCTCGCAAGCACCTCAAGGAGGACCGCTATCACTCCCCACTCCTCAACCAGGCCAGCTGAACCTTGGTGGTTCGCAGGTCGCCCCACCGACCCAACAGACAACCGTTCAAGGTGGACCACCGAACAACACGACACAGTCTACGCAGTCGAACCAGACGACCCAGAGTCAGGCAGAAAAACAGCCCCAGCACATCGAGTGCGTTGTTTGCGGCGACAAATCTAGCGGTAAACACTACGGCCAGTTTACATGCGAGGGGTGCAAAAGCTTCTTCAAACGGAGTGTGCGAAGGAACCTCAGCTACACATGTCGTGCCAACAGGAACTGCCCTATCGACCAGCACCACCGCAATCAGTGTCAGTACTGTCGCCTAAAAAAATGCCTCAAAGTTGGCATGAGACGGGAAGGTATTGGGATTTTTTGTTTCCTTGTTGATATAGCCTATTTGTCTCTGCTTTGTGATAAAACCAACCCTGTATTGTGCCGCTGTTCCCACCCAGTTTTCTCCCCGAGTCTTCTTCCCCAGGATACCCGGCAAGAAGACGCAAGAAACGCCTTCATTACATACTCGATTCGGGGCAGATCTATCATCACTAACAACATTTTAAATATAATGAAACATTCATTACCGTCTTATAGTCAGTATCGTGATATTTTGATGGATTTTTTAATGCTGAACGTTGGTCGGTTATGGATGAAAGGGGGTGGGGAATAGGTTATGCGTGCATCTGGACTTGAGTAACACAAGGACGGATATGCCATGTTGTTATGGCGAGGCAGAACGGACGGAGACCGAGACTGTTTTAAATCGAATGCTATATGATTTCATTCAAATTGTATTTATCTCGTATATGTTTCAGCGAACAGGCAATTAGTAGGCTACTATGAATTGAACGATATAGAGCAGAGCTGGGGGAGTAAAGCGCATGGAATGGTGTTTAGATTTGGCTTGTTTTGTTTAAAATAGTCGCCGACGTAGTTTTCGGAATATGGAATTGCTTGAATAGCGAGCAAAGTAGGTTAAGGGTTAGCTCCCGAGGCTTGCTTTTTCTTTGTGCTTACATCCAGTGAATCCAAATCGATACTGTCATATTCGAGACATTTATTTATATGTTCGTTTTAAAGTACTAATAACATATGTTTTATGAATAAAAATCATCAAATGATTCTGTTGTGTGCAACGTGTATTCTACTATTGTGTATTAAACCATTGATGAGTTATGCTCATAGGCTCTCTTCTTACGCGATGTGTTTAGAAAACAAACTTAGCAAGACGGAAGCTGGAAAACTTTAATGAATAAAAATAAGAAGGCCAAAGTATCTCAGAATGTAATTGTTGTTAAAATTATTCAGTTGGTGCTTTCTGCTCATGTTAATGTAGGCTATCGTGCAGTCAGGGAGAACGCTAAATTGTGTTTTTATATGTAGAATTCAGGCATCAATATCTGCAGTTTCTCTTTTTACTGCAGCTGTACAAAGAGGACGGATGCCACCCACGCAGCCACACCACGGTCAGTTCTCCTTGACAAACGGGGACCCCCTACACTGTCATTCCTACCTATCCGGATATATTTCGCTTCTTCTGAGAGCGGAGCCCTACCCGACATCCCGATATGGCAGTCAGTGTATGCAGCCAAACAACATCATGGGCATCGAGAACATTTGCGAACTGGCGGCCCGGATGCTCTTTAGCGCCGTGGAGTGGGCAAGGAATATCCCCTTCTTTCCCGACCTACAGATTACGGACCAAGTGGCCCTACTGAGGCTGACCTGGAGCGAGTTGTTTGTGCTGAACGCTGCACAGTGTTCCATGCCACTGCACGTGGCGCCTCTTTTGGCGGCGGCGGGCCTGCATGCCTCTCCCATGTCTGCGGATCGAGTTGTCGCCTTCATGGACCACATTAGGATCTTCCAGGAACAAGTTGAGAAGCTGAAAGCTTTGCACGTCGACTCAGCCGAATACAGCTGCTTAAAAGCCATAGTGCTTTTCACCTCAGGTAAGCAGTGGGACCGGGCTCTTAGAGGAAACCGTAGGTTACCCCTCCAAAAATCCCAAATAAAATGCCAAATGGATGCGCGCGCTAAATGGAGTTTTCTTAACTTAAATCCAACGTATTTGTAGAAAAGCTTTGCATCTCCGTATCAATAAGGTAGTCAAGTAGCCTACACACTTGGGCTATGTGGTGACAGCAGAGAAAATACATATTATTTATCATACAGTAGGCTATGTTGATATAGGCTATTATATGAAGCTGTAGGAAATGTGTATTTTGTCCGTAGTCTAACATGAACAGTTTAACATCTAATTGTAACAGGGATGAAGGTATGTTGTACCTCTGTTTTTTCTTAGATGACAACGTCATATATCATGTTCATGTGCAGATTATGATGCACAATCAATCTGAAACATAGGCTAACCTTACACATACTCTATAAATTCATATTAAAACTTTCTACAGGTAGCTGCAAGCATTGTCAACATTAATTTGGTATCACTTAATACTGATATAAAATGAATTTGGTTTAGCTATACATTGCCTTTCCTTTGGCATGATTATGTGTTGTACCATTAATTATTGTATTTCTAAGAAATGACAGATATAAATGAGGCACTTTAGTCAGGTGGTGGTCGTATGTCTGTGTGCCTGGGATATAGTGCTGGTGTAGGTGGGAGTGGATGATTCCACATATTACAACCATGTCTACACCATCTCCATGCCATGAAGGACCATAGTTTCCTTAGTTCCTTACAGGAGACCACATGATATATAGTAGTCCAACTCATAAGAGTTGTAAGGCCTGAAAGAGTTTATGCTATGTGGTAAAATACTCACATTCCACGGGTTGTTATTTTAGGATGACCAGGGCATCTAAAGCATTCTTGGGCTCGTATCAAAACTGTGGAATGACTCCAATTTACCACATTCATGAAGAATTTTCAGCGATTACGTGTAGACTATATACCATTCAAAAACATGCGACTAATATTTAAGTTTGTGTTATTGTAAACATAAAATATGTTATTCGCTCAATGTATCCTACCACCAGTGTAGTATTTCATATACACATGCGTATTGCTTCCATGTAAGTAATGTATTCATGAGAGCGATTCTTAAATTGATACAACCTGCCGTTGCTATTGTGCAATTATGTATCTTGCCTACTGTCTGATGTAGATTCGTGCAGAAACAGACTAACCTACGGTTAATAGGCTACATTGGTCTTTCAAACACCAATTAAAACACTCAAACGAGCATTGTTTGTCTCTGTAGCCTGTTAGAATGCTGTATTTTCTGCAGTGAACAGACGACGTAAATGCATCCATGAAAATGGCTTGTTTCTGCTGTACGTCCGTGACGGCCATGTTTATTGGTGATTACGTCCACACATGTAGAACTCAGATGAACGTAATTTCTCTCAAATGTGTTCTGCCTGCTATTGACTTTTGTTACACTGTGAAATATATAACATACAAAGTTCAGGACACATTCGTTTGCTTGGGCAAAAACCCGTCGATCTGTACTACCAGTTTAAGATTGCGGGAACAAGACATAATTATGTCCGACGGTCTGACAGAGAGGGAGAACTCGACGGTGTGTAGCCTATTGTTTATTTTTAAATACACCCAAGTAGCCTACTATGAAGCCTCTGAAGTTGAAGTAGCCTATTTAGTGATACATTTTCTAGGGAAATTATTTTCGTATTTTGTGTCACTGTAATTATGAAACTATCTCGGAATCAGAAAAACCTAAACACGTCCTAATAAGAAACTTATTCCTGCCATTTACCTATATCCTACGTTTCATGGCTTACTCCCAGGCAAAATGGGTAGGCTACTAAAATCGCATGCTAGCAGGCCCATGTGGTTTTGAAAAAACAACTATTTTTGAAAAGTATAAAAGCATGTTTGGCTAACCAGACGCTGCATTTAGCAAATGTTGGTCATTATACAAAATGCATAGGCTATGGCGTTTATAATAGACATTAACCGATTTAATGACTTTAACGAAATGCAAAAGCCCATGTAATAGCCTAGTTGGTTGTGAATAAAAGTGTCACTGCGTCACGCCGAAAATAGGCCTACTCATATTTTTAGGAATTACCAAATGGTTAGAGATTATTTTTTGGTGAAGTCAGGCTAATTATCTAGTTTTGAAGGCTCAGATATTCCCATGGAAATTAACGGTTTGGCAGGTCATATGTGAGAGAGAACGGAAGTTTATTTTACATTTAAACGGATTAAACCTGTGGTCACGTCACCCCGGACACATCATCTGAGGGCCTTCGAGTTCTCTTGCTATACCATATTAGCTTTGCAAATTGTGTCTTGTGTCCAACTATTTATTTATTTATCTATTTAGCCTACTCATTTACTTACTTTGCTTTCCCTCCGCTTCCTAGATGCTTGCGGTCTTTCAGATGTGGCTCACGTGGAAAGTTTGCAAGAGAAATCGCAATGTGCTCTGGAGGAGTACGTCCGGAGCCAGTACCCCAACCAGCCGACTCGATTTGGGAAGCTCTTACTTCGCCTGCCCTCTCTTCGTACGGTCTCATCTTCGGTCATAGAACAGTTATTTTTCGTCCGTTTGGTAGGTAAAACCCCGATTGAAACCCTCATCAGAGACATGTTGCTTTCCGGAAGCAGCTTCAACTGGCCCTACATGTCAATTCAATGAACAGGACGAGCGCACGAGGAGTCCCAGACGACACTAGCTAGCGTTTCTTTTAGAAGGAAAGCCGCTACACTCGTTTACTTACACGAAGACAATTTCAAAGCTGACTGTGAATTAAAGAAATGAAACGAACCGAGACATTCAGTGAACTTTTACAATTCAGACAAAAGATCCCGTGTCATTCTGAACAACTTGCTGTGTAGGCTACACTGCTTTTCGGTAAAGCCTTTCAGAATTGAAACTTTGAAGTGCATTTAAAAGGAAAATTTTGTTAAAATTAGGAGAAAATTGAAAAAAGTCAGTTAACTTTTCCAAAATATTATTGTCCTGTGTCAATGTATCTATAGCTGTTTTGTATTTATTCTCCTTCGTGGTTCCAAACCGGATAATGTGCATACAGTTTAAAATATAACCATGGCTTAATAAGTATCAGTCTGAGAAATCTATTCTGAGAGAATTAAAACTAAATCAACGGCAATACATTATTAAAACGTTTGGACAATGCGTGATGCTGGGCGCGCACTTGCTGTCAAGGTGACCCGTTATTTACATAGGTCTTTGGGGTAATTTGAAGAGTTCACGTCCCGTTTACTTTTAGTGACCCAAAATGGAAATATTTCATTCGGTAGGAAAATGTATTGTTAGGAACTGGGGATTTCTCTTGAATAGCACTCTTTAGAGCCTTGTGTCAAATGTGCTCAACGCTTCAGTTCTAGACATTTCATATATTACAACGCAACCTTATTTTTCTTTATTTTACAACGGTTTCATTGAGTTTGTAGAACAAGGACCATTCCCCCGTGTTCCTAAGTTTGATGAGGTGCATTTTTTAAAAGAGTGAGTTAATGCTGAGTGTTCAACCGAACAAATTACATACTTATTTTACAAGTTAACATTAAAATAATAAACAATGAGATTATTTTTTGTATGAAATAAACCATTTAATAGGAGATGTAATTGGCTGGTGGCTGTCATATAAATTGCGAACTTATGATGGAAGTATTGGAGAATCAACATTTTAATATTTACAGACTTGCAAGAGGTGACAAGTGACTTTAAATCAGATTTCCCTCAGCTTATTATATGCCATTTTATACCTCTATCGGTCTAATGAATGCCTACCACCAATGAAAATGTTTGGTAATTTAAAATAAAGCCGAGAAGGGTCAAGGGTCACTTTACCTTTTCATATTAGAGCTAATATATTTTTCAGAAGCAGCGTTATGTTCTCTGAATTGTCAAAATGTAATTCATAAATAATGGCCGATACAGTTCAAGCATCAAGTGCCTGTAAAGATGGACATTTTTAATTTGCTATTAAATTGGTTAATAAAGTGTTAGGAACCTGGGGAACAGTCTAAGGTTTGAAACATCAGTCGTATGATTGTGCATTTCATATACAAAAGACAGCAATTAGAAGCAGTATTGATGTAAATATAGGTCAATTCTTTTCAATGAGTTCTCTTTTATACAAAGTATATGTGATTAAGAAAATTTGTGGTTGCCATTTTTTATTTGGTAATGCAACATGTCTTCAAAATGAGTGACAGACTTAGCCAGTAGCACTGAAAGCTGTTTTAAATGTATATACATATTACAAAATGTTTTTTTTCTCTTTTCTTTTTTCTTAAAATGTATTTAGACTGTGAATGCATGGCCACAGGTCACTAACCTATTTTACATTTATATATATATATATATATATGTATATATATATATATATATATATATATATATATATATATATATATGTATATATATATATATATATATATATATGTTTTTTGACTGTATAGATATAATCTGTGCATTCAGTACAATAGCCCTTGTATTTAAAAGAAACAAGACATCCAGTAATAAGACTTAACAGGGTGAGATGAATTGGTAAAAGAGGTGGGCGAACCACTATTTTGGTTTAGTGTTTCGCTGCTTTTCAACAATAACCAATGCCTTGTGTGTGTGTGTGGAAGCTTGCAGTTTTGTCTTTGTTTTGAGGGGTTTCTTCAACACACAAGTCACCATGTTGTGGCTGAATAAAAGGGATCATTATAAAAACTGAACATTTATGTTTGGCTGTTTTAGGATACATATGGACCAGAGAATGATACATGATTGTAATTATATATATATATATATATATATATATATATATATATATATATATATATATATATATATATATATATATATATATGTATATATATGTATATATGTGTATATATTATATATATATATATATATATGTGTATATATATATATATATATATATATATATATATATATATATATATATATATATATATATATATATATACTACTGCAGGGTATTGATAACATATAGATTATGAATTATTATTATTATTAATTGCAAGTGATGTACGTGAGTGTGTGTGTGGAAGTTTATAGTTGAAAACAATTCTTGTTTGTTTGTGTTAGCTTATTGTAAACAAGCATTCTGCTGTAAATTTGTTCTTGGTATTAAATTATAATTTATGAATTTGAAATCAAAGGGTTTTCCTTGTTTTCTTGTTGCTTGTTATTCATAATGAATAGGGTGTAATAATTTTGAACATGAACTAAGCATATCAAAAGTGGAGTATGTGTGTGTGTCCGAGGTCGAGAGAGAGAGAGAGAGAGACGGGGGGGGGGGGGGGGTAGCTAATAGGGCTGATAGGGCATTAAGAGTAGATACGAGGCCGATTTTTTAAACAATTTGACATCCAGTTCTTATAACGCCAGTAACACTGTGGAAGAATATGTGTCCCTGTCTGTCACCCCCTCTCCCAAGCTGAAGACAATTCAAAAATAATATTCGCCTATTTTGAACTGACTATGACTGAGCAAAAATCACAGACAGGCACCACAACGTCTAACTCGCGGTGGAACGACTGATTGCATTTTAAATACGTGACAAAAAAGGCCGCGCTGCTCCTCTTTCCCCGTTGATTGGCACAAACGATTTGAATAATCCATTTTAAAGAAAACATGGCGGTCGTTCTGCCTCCTTGCCTTCCCTGCAAAATTCCCAGTTCAGATCTATGTGTTAAATTGTATTTCGGGTTGTTAATAGTGGAAAACCAAGCGTGTGAAAGTATGCCTTTAAGCTCGCGATTTACTTGGTGTCCTATTAGTTGAGTCAACATGGCGTCTCGCAATGCAGTGCAAACTACGGCTCCCTGGAGCAAAGCAGTGTTGGTAATAGAAAGCACATTGCTAAGAAGAAGACCCCCCTCCATTCGAACAGAGAACGTTGAGCTTCAATAAAGCTATAGCGGCAAGGACCAGTCATATATGTATTATTACTTAATGAAACAACCGTCTTCGGAAAATTAAATAAAATGAATGAGTCCCTTTTAACTGTTAAGCGTTGTTCTGCATATGGTGAGCATCACGGCATCTGCAGTGTTAGAAGATGTATTTTTTTAATTTAAGGAGAAAAATAAAGGAATATACCCTGCGTTTTAAAACAAAAGTAAGCTAGGTGTAAAGCTGTTCTGTGCGTGGGATTTGTTTGTATGACAGTCAGTGTTCCAAATGCATGTGTACTTTCCTGTCTGACATTACTTAGGCTACTGCCATTTGGCATAGGCCTACTCATATTGTATTACGCAGTTGTTAAAAGGTAATATTGTCGTGACGTAATATGCAATAATTGGGATGGAATTAATGTAATTATTGTTTCTCATCTCAGTGCGCAGCATTGCACAACCGAGTAGGCTATATTAA